>NC_057863.1:120714825-120979825 GCF_019393635.1 Dromiciops gliroides
ACAGAGAGACAGACACAGACACAGAGAGACAGAGAGATGCTTACTTTGAGCTGTGTTACTTATTAACAGCTATTTTAGAAAAATAGTTTGAGAAAAATGCCACTGCCTTTAAGCAAGGATCAGCTAAATACACCAAATAGAATGCAAGCTTGTTGAGGGTATCTTTTTGCCAAAAATATTATGGCATAGCTGCTTGCATATAATAGGTGTGAAGCAAAGGTTTGTTGAGTTGAAGGCTGTGGCATAGTGTGATGGAGAGAGATTTGGATTTGGATTCTACTCTTCACTCTTCTAGACTGTAACTTTGATATGTTCAGAAAGCCAAACAATTTTAGGATAGTTTTTTTAACCTATAAAATGGGACTAAAAACACCTGTTCTGCCTGCCTGACAGCTAATGGGAGGCTCAAAAACATAATTTTGTGAAAGCACTTTTTAAAAAAAAAGTATTAGTTACCGAAATATAAGTAATCAGTGGCTAGCACATTACTTTGAAATTATTAGGAGGCTTGAAATAATTGAATTGAAGGACATAGTTTCTGTTAATTTTGTATCATAATTCATTCCTGGCAAATGCCAATGTTGTAGGAACAGATTGTCTCAAATTCAGATCCCTGTGTAATCAGATACTAAGCATTTATGAAGTGTTTGCTATGCACTAGGCACTGTGCTAAATCTTAGGGATACAAAGAATGATAAAAAATTGTCCCTGCTCTCAAGGAGATTACATTGTAGTGGTATAGGTAGACAACATGTAAATAATCAGGTACATACAAGGTGCATTCAGTGTAAATGAAAGGTAATCCCAAAGAGAAGGAATTGGTGGTATAGAGTGAATGAGGAACAGGAAAGGACACTTATAGAAGTCAGGATTTGAGTTGACTTTGAAACTAGGATTTAGAGGTGAGGATGAAGTTCATTCTGGGATGAGAGACAGCAAATGCATATGGATGGAGCTGGGCTTTGTAGGCTTATGTGTGAGGAACAAGTAAGCCAGTATAGTGGAATCAGACAATGTACGGGAGAGTAAAATGCAAGAAGACTGGAAAAGTAAGGAAGAAGCCATGTTTAGAAGGACTTTAAATAGCAAGCAGAGCATTTAATATTTGATTGTGGAGGTAATAAGGAACCACTGGAATTTGGGGATATGTATGTGTGGTTGGGGGTGGGGGAAGGAACATTATTAAACCTTCACTTTAAGAAAATCTCCTTGGCATGTGAGCAGTGGATTGAATGGTATAGGGAGAGCCTTAAGGTAGGGAGAAAAATTTGAAGGTTATATAATAATACAGGCTAGAGTTAATGAAGATCTATATATACTAGGGTTGTGACTGAGTGGCAAGAAGCATATATATATATATATATATATGTGACAGATGTGAAGGCAGAAGGAAAAATAAGATTTGCTAACAAATTGGACATGTGGGGTGAGTGTGAGTGAGATTCTAAGGATGACACAAAGGTTAAAAACTTGTGTGTCTGGGAGAATGGTGATATCCCAGACAGTTACAGCAAACATGGGAAGAGGGGAAGATTTGAAGGAAAATAAAAGAAGTTCTATTTTGGACATAGCGAATTTGAGATGACTATGAGACACCAAATTGGATATATTCAAATGGTAGTTGGTGTTGAAGGACTAGAGCTCAGGAACGATATTAGATGGCTAGATGAATAGATCTGAGAATTATTTTCATAGAGATGAGAGTTGAACTTGGGATCATCAGTGATACAGTATAAAAGAGAAGGGGACCTAGGAGAGTCTAATCCCATTGAAGATGTATTTAGTAAGAGAACTTTCTATAAGTCTATATAAAGCAAATGTGATTTTATTATAACGAACCCTAAAAGCTTCTTAGCATTATAAACTATTTTATGATGAATTGCTTTATAAATTAGATATGAGAAACATCAAAATCATTATAGGTTTTTGCAGCTCTGGCACTGAATCTTCCTAATATTTTACTGGGGAAAATCACTTTAAGAAATTTTATAAGACTCTAAAGGCATGGTTATGAAAGTACTTTCCTTTTTTAACCTTTTTCTTTAAAAAAATAGAATGTAAATTAACCATTTAGTTCAAAATATATTGTTATTCTTAGTCTGAAAAAGATTTTATCATAACATAGCTAAGTAGTATTTTGTTTCTTTGTTTTTGAGATCTTCCAGCAAGAAAAAACTTAGGCCTTAACTTTGTTAATGTAGCATAGGGAGTTGAAAGCTGGCCTCAGAGGTGAGAAGATTTAACTAGGTCTAGTTAGATTTAAGTCCCAGTTCTGATACATACTATGGGACACTAGGCAAGACACATGATTTCAAAATATTAGGTAGGTCTCTAAGACTGTAAGTTGTTGACTAAGTATAACTCTGCATTAGTAGAGAGAGTTTCCTGGTTGAGATTTGCCTGTACTATGAAACCACAGGTCCTAGTCAAGCAAATGTCATTTAAAAGTTAAGGTTGTCAATGTCAATATCTTCTAAAACTTTACCTCCATTTTGTCCCAATTTATGAAAAGTGACATCTTGTGTAAGAGAGTTTTGTATCTTGAAGTCACAAGGGACTAGTTTAGAATCCCAACTCTGAATTTACTGACTATGTAACCTTAGGCAAATCATTTCAATTTCCTGAGCTTCAGTTTACTCACTTGTAGAATGGGTATAATGACATTTATAGAGTTGTTCCTACAAGCAAATGGACATAACACACACACACACACACACACACACACACACACATACACACACTATATTATACATAAACTATCATTGTCCTTCAGTCCAATTCATTTAGTAAATATTGACTTAGGAGTATAATGGTGAAAGTAATAAAACTACCTATTGGTGACTTTATGTAAATTGGAATACTAAATTGCCTGTTTCTAACATAGTTTTCATCAAATAATTATGGCTATTTGAAGCTATAAAAATTGATGCTCTTTTGTTTGCCTGAACTTGTTCTATATCTCATTTGTATTATATCAAAAATAATAGGTCAATCTGACAGATGGAAACCATAACTTTCAAAAGAACTGTTTCTACAAATTACTAATTTTAATGTTAATACTCTATTTCCATAGTTTTCTATGATAAAAAGCATAAGGGAACATTTTTTAGAAAGAAGGAAATCAATATAATAAAGGGAATTGAAGAGGCTAAAAGGAGATTACCAGTTATTTGACGAATAATGCATTTTAACTGAACTATAACTACACAGGAGATTGACTTGGTTTGTATAAAAGGCATGCCAAAGATAAACATCGAATCATAGAATCCTAGAGTAGGAAGAGTCTATAGAAATCTTACAGTTCAGCACTCTAGCTAATATGTAAATTATGTCTTTGACAAGTGATCATCCATTCACTTCTAGGTCCAGTCTATTAAATACCTCTAGGCACAGGAAACACACTATCTTAGTAATGAGTCATCTCATTTCATCTTCACATGGATCTAATTGTTGGGATGGTTTTCTTTATATTGTTGGCTCACAGAAAATAAGCTGAATTCCTCTTTCACATGCTAACCCTTTAAATATTAAAAGAGAGTGATCATGTCTTTCCTAAATCTTTTCTTCTCCATGCTAAACTTCCCTGCCTAAAGTGGCATTGTAGAATTCAGTCCTGGACTCAGAGGCAGGAATACCTACATTTGAATCTTTCCTCTGAAACTTTCTATTCGTGTGAAGATAGGCAAGTCACTTAACTATTCTGGACCTCAGTTTCTTTACTTGAAAAATGGGGATAGTGACACTTACAGTGATCACAAGGTATGCAAAATACTTTTTTTTAGACCTCAGAGTACTATATAAATGTCAGCCATCAATAACAATAACAATTAATAATAATAATAAGCTAGTTCTCATATGACATAGTTCCTATTACCCTCAATATCCCTTTCAGTACTTTACGTCAAGAACCAGGCTTCCAGAGATAAATTTAGAGGATAGAGCATATCATGTTTTTTAGTAATTGATATTGACAATAAAAATAACAATGCTGCTTCTGCTGATCAACATTTATGGTTAAGAAAGCAGTTTACAAACATTATCTCAGTAAAAACTTGAAAAAATCCTATGAAGTAGGTATGTGCTCAAATGTTCATGAGGAAACTAAGGCAAAGAGAAGCTGTGACTTGTCCAGGTATCAAGGAAAGATTTAAAGTCAGGTCTTCCTGATGCCAGTTCCTTGGGCAGTGCCTCAAAGCACACTATGTGTGGGGCAGTGATGGGTAGATAATTTACCAGATAGATGCCTAGCAAGGGCACCAGAAGCACCTCTGACTCAGTTTCCTCATTTATACAAATAGGCATTGCACTATCTACCTTGCAAGTCTGTAAGGAAAGTACTTGGCAACCCTTAAAGAGCTACATAAATGTTAGTTATAATTGCTATCATTATTATGTCTTAACAGGGGGAGAAACACTTTTCTTTGCTAATTACCTGAATGATGGCAATACCTGGTAGGGTCCATGTTTGCCCCAACAGTGAAAATAACAGCTGCCAAGAAGAACTCTGATAGAAGGAGGTGGCCATTTTTCCACACTGAGTACTTAATAAGTAGGAAGCCATCAACATTAGGCATCATACAACAAAATGTTGATATGCCCCCATAAGGCAATAATACTCAAAGACCAGGCACTGAAGTGTAGATTTGTCAATGCCTCTGATCATCTTTGGAGCAACAAACAGCTTCCAATTCTTTCTCAGTGACAGTAATTAAATTAATATATGGTATTAAGACAGACACAATTAATCCTGGAAAAGCCAAAGTAAGTGTTATAAACTGTAGAGTTGAATTTAGCATTTGTCCTATTGAACCTGGGACATGGTTGCATAAGACTTTCCAATATTGCATTATAAGTACCCCAAGTCTTCTCTGGCCATGGATAGTGGGTATGTCATGAGCTAGCTTTATCAGGCGTTACCACTCCATTAGGAAACTGGCTACCATTTCTGCTAAACTTTCCTGTTTAGGAATTTCCCAAACCTCCTAGCTCTCAGATGCGGGAACTTAACATAGTTATGATGCCAGTTTAAGTCTAAGTGGTAAACCATACTTTGGACCCAGGAATTTTTTTTATCAGATGTTTCTTTCACTTATCTTGGTTGCCTTATTCATTTCAACTGAGCCCCATTTTCCGCATTTCATTCATTTGAATTTTGGTACCTGGCTATTTTCTTGTTCTTGTTTGATCTCTCAGATCTGGTGTCATTAATACCCCCAAGCAGCAGCTAATGAACCAAACTAAAGAAGCTATAATAAGGCTGCATCCCTGTAAACAACAGCTCTATTCTTTTGGTTTGGAATTCCCCAAGGTATGAGCAGTCATGACCACTAACTTCATGATGCTTCAGTAAGGATTCTGCTGCCCTCTGCTGGGTTTTGTATCTATTACAAGTTGAATTAACCCCTTGTCTCCCAGCTGGTAATGATTTTTGATGACAAATTACTTTCCATCTACTCTATACATTTTAAATGTACCCAGTTATTTACATGTTACTTCTCCATTAGAATATGACATTCTTGAGGATGGAATCCTATTGGGGACCTTTCTTTGTATCCCTCATACTTACCACAGCACCTAGCAAAAATAAATATTTAACAAATGCTTATCAATTGACTAATCACCGCCTTTTCAATCAACTGGAGAAATGCCAATTTAACAAAACAGAAATGGCTTCTGGGAGCATACTAGTGGGAAGTAGGGAGTAACTGGTCCCCATTGCAAGACTCCTATACAGTGATTCTTATTCTGAAGATTCTGAGACATGGAAGAACTCACCCATACATATTTTTTTTATTTTGTTTTTTTTTTTAATTTTCTCCAAGATGCATGTATAGAAAAAAACACAAAATTTTTCCACATTGTTTTTTCAAAACTTTGTGTTCTAAATTTTATTCCTCCCTCCCTCTTCAACCCACCCTAAGAAATCAAGCAATTCAATATGTCATACATCTGCAGTCATGGAAAACATCTTCACATTAGTCAGGTTGTGGAAGAAAATAGACAAAATAACTTTAGAAAAAGGAACTAATAAATAAAATTATACTTCAGTCTGTATTCAGATACCATCAGTTCTTTCTCTGTTGATGGTTTGTATTTTTCATATGTTCTTCTGATAGAATCCTGCTCATCATTTTTCACAGTTACTATTGCAAACTGTATTACCCTCCATCCTATTCTCTCCCCTTGATATTTACTCTATTTTCTATCTTCTTTCACCCTATCCCTACTTGAAAGTGTTTTGCTTTAGATTTCCCCCTCCCCCAATCTGCCCTCCCATCCTTTGCCTCCTCCCCCCTCCCCTTCCCCTCCCACTTTCCCTCAGGGCAAAATATATTACTATACCAACTTGAGTGTGTATGTTATTCTCTCTTTGAGCCAATTCTGATGAGAGTAAGGCTCACTCACTCCCCTGCTCCTTCCCCATCTTCCCTTCCACTCCATAAACTTGTTCTTGTTTCTTTTATGTGAGCTGCTTTACCACCTTCCACCTCTCTCTTTCCTTTTCTTCCAGTGCATTCCCCTTGCCCCTTAACTTTATTTTAAAGATATCATCATGGGTCTGCTAGGTGACAGAGTGGTCAAAGCACCAGCCCTGGCCCAGGAGCCCCCACACCCAAATCCAGCCCCAGACATAAGCCTCTGCCCCCCCCATCCTCCCCACCCAAAACAGGGATAAACAAAAAAATAAATGCTTTACAGAAATAATCCCTTCAAATTCAATTCACACCTGTGCCCTCTGTCTATGTATATTCCTTTCAGCTGCCCTAATACTGAGAAAGTTCTTATGCATTAGAAGTATTATCTTTCCATGTAGGAATGTAAACCATTTAACCGTTTAATATCCCTCCTGAATTCTTTATCTTGTTTGCCTTTTTATGCTTCTCTAGTGTCTTATATTCGAAAGCCAAATTTTCTATTCAGTTCAGGGCTTTTCACCATGAATGTCTGAAAGTTCTCTTTTTCATTGAAGTCCTATTTCCCCCCAAAAAAATTATACTCAGTTTTGTTGGATAGATAATTTTTGCTTGTAGTCCCAGTTCCTTTGACCTCCAGAATATCATAATCCATGCCTTCTGGTCCTTTAATGTAGAAGCTGCTAGATCTTTTGTTATCCTGACTGTAGCTCCACAGTATTTGAATTCCTTTTTTATAGCTACTTGCAATATTTTCCCCTTGACCTGGGGTATCTGGAGTTTGGCTAAAATATTCCTGGAAGTTTTCCTTTGGGGATCTCTTCCAGGAGGTGATCAGTGGATTCTTTCAATTTCTATTTTACCTTCTGCTTCTAGAACATCAGGGCAATTTTCCCTGACAATTTCTTGGAAGATGATATCTAAGCTCTTTCCTTGATCATGGTTTTCAGGAAGACAAATAATTTTCAAATGATCTCTCCTTGATCTATTTTCCAGGTCAGCTATTTTTCCAAGGAGTTATTTCATATTGTCTGCTATTTTTTATACATTTGGATGTGCTTTATTGTGTCTCTATTTCTCATAAAGTCATTAGCTTCTATTTGCTCTATCCTAATTCTCAAGCAATAATTTTCTTAAGAGAGTTTATGTACCTCCTTTCCATTTGGTCAATTTGACTTTTCAAGCTTCTGACTTTTTTTTTTTTTCATGGCCCTCCTGTATTGCTCTCATTTCTCTTTCCATTTTTTCCTCTACCTCTCTATATTTTCCCTCTGCCTCTGTTACTTTCTCTTCAAAGTCCTTTTTGGGTCCTTCCATGATGTAAGACAAATTCATATCTTTCTTGGAAGCTTTGGATGTAGGGACTTTGACTTTGTCATTTTCTTTTGACGATGTATTCTGATCTACCTTGCCACCAAAGAAGCTTTCAATGGTCTGCTGTTTTCTCTGCCTGCTCATCTTGGTCACCTATTTCTTGGCTTTTAAATCCTTCTTAATGTGTAGTGCTGCTTCCAAGATGCACTGACCCAAGCTGCAGTGGGTCTCCGGGGGTATGATTAGGCACATTCTCAGCCTGCCTGACCTGTAAGTAACCACTGCCCAGTTTCTCTTTAACCCGGAAACAGAAGTCTGATTGAAATCTGATTCTCTATGTTCAGAAGTTTGGCGTGCCTGTGCCC
The DNA here is from genome assembly GCF_019393635.1 of Dromiciops gliroides. Classification (NCBI taxonomy): domain Eukaryota; kingdom Metazoa; phylum Chordata; class Mammalia; order Microbiotheria; family Microbiotheriidae; genus Dromiciops; species Dromiciops gliroides. Next base: position 120,722,918 of record NC_057863.1, read on the forward strand.
CCTCCCACTGGGCTGCTGCTGCTCTACTCGGTTTACTGGATCAGAATATGGGCACTCTGCCCCAGATCTAGCAAAGACCAAAGCAATTCCCTCCCCCCAGCCACTGAACCCCCTCAGCCAAGTTTCAGAAGTGGCAGTTGAAGATTCTGAAGCTCAGGAGGCGTGATCTGCCTGGGGTTGGATATGTACCATGTGCTAGACTCCTCTATCACCCTGAATAGCAGGTGACCCCAGTCACCTAATTAAGCCATCTTTGGCTGGAAAATAGTTCCACTCTGTTCTTTTGTGGGTTATGCTGCTCCAGGAGTTGTCTTATGGCATTATTTTTTGGAGTATGTGGACAGGTTTGTCAGGAGCTTGGGAGAGTCACAGCCTTTCCTCCACCATCTTGCTTCCACCACCCATACACATTAAAGGCTGAATATTTACATAATCTCATATAATTAAATAACTCAGAGTTCATTTAGTCCAATTCTCTTCTTATATAGATGAGGAAACTTCTTCCCAGAGAATATAAGTGGTTTTCCCAAGGTCACACAAATGATGGTGCTAGAATTTGAATTCAGGTTCTCCCTTGTCTACATCCAGCATTTTCCTCACTGTATTATGAAACAAATTAAAATAAATTCAGTAGATCAGATAGATGCATACATAAACCTAAACTTTACCTGAAAGGTGACCTTAATGATAATGAAGACTCGGGCAAAGGAGTTAAGTCTCATCTACCTTCAGTCTACATATTTCCTATACTATAAGACCTTGTAACAAGACTTTTGGTTGGGTTGAGTAACTCCTGAATTTTCTAGCACAGCTTTAGTTACTTGTTAGTTTCAGACCTGAATAATTTCCATTGGATTGATTTGAAGTTGAAATATGGAAACACTGAAACTAAGTGTTAAAATCGAATTCACATTAAAAAAAAATATGAATCCCACCACAGCATCACTGAAAAGTGGTCAACTAGCCTCCAAGTAAAGATTTCCACTGAGGAAGAAATAATTTTCTTTCTGGCCATTTCCTCCCAGTGCTGCCTATACTAGAACCATTTTTATTCTCTTGCCCTACTCCAAACTTTGACTCCAATTTTTCATTTCCCCAACTCTGACAGGTGAACTTGTGTCTTATCTTACACAAAATCAAGCCACATCTGGTCATCTCAACACCATATTGATGTATGGAGAGCCCCCTCTCCTCATATAAGTTATAATTTATGTGCCATCTTCCCATGCTAGAACATAAATTTGATGTCAGTGACTGTTTTACTTGCTCATATTTGTATCTCCAACATTTACCATACTTCCTGGAACACAGTAAGTGGTTAATAAATGCTCTACTTATCTTTTATCTACTGATCAATCGTCATATATCTCTATCATCTAACATTTATTTCTATTATCGATCTGCCTCATCATATTTATCATCTATTTTCTATTTTATCTATCCATCCATCATCATCATCTATCTATCATCTATTTCTATCTACTATCATCTATCTATCTATCTTAGAGCTCAACTAGATAGGAAGTTCTTCATATAGAGGTAACATCTAACAATTTATAATACCCATTCCACATGAAAACCCTAAAAACATCTGAATATAGCTGTCTTGTAACCATTAAATCTTCCCTTTTTAGGGTAAAAAGTTTATTGAATGGCTCTTTATATGGCACAATTTCAAGTCCTTCAGGTCCATACTCCTTTAAAAATACTTTGCCTCTTCAATTTTGATTCTAAAATGTGGCATTCTACACTGTACATACTATACCGGTTGTGTTCTTACTAGGACAGAATATATTAGAAATTCCCTTGTTCTAGATACTCTGTTTCTACTAATGAAGCCCAAGATCAGATTCATTTTTTGGTTGTTGCATCCGACTGATGAATCATAGTGAACTGGTATAGTCAAGTAAAATTTATAATAGTTTTCCAATTGTATTTTAACCTTACCTCCCCCATGCTGAATTTGTGCAGTTAACATATAAGGCCCATGTGGTTATATATTTATCCCATTTACATGTTATATCATTAACTTCAGAACACTGTTTGAACAGGTTGATATTTTGGGGGATCCAAATTCTATGATCTTTTCTAGCTTAATGTAATCCACATGGTAACATGCATATAAAATAAAACAACCCCCAATCTTAAGGAAATCCCCTCCCTCTTCCATTTAATAGCCATTCAAATTTTTGAAGAAAACTATCATATTCACCTCCCTCCCTCCCTTCAATGCATTGGTAAGTATTGAATCTATGTTGTCATCCAAGTCATTAATAAAAATATTAAATGTTATAGAGCCTGAAACAAATCCCTGGGGTGCTACATTAGAAACCTCTATTCAGGTTGATAGTGATCCATCAATAATTAGTTTTTGAGTTGAATCATTCAAGTAGCTCCAAGCTCAAAAAACTGTACTCCTGTTGGCCTCCAATTATATATTATTTTATCTTAAAATGTTTAATATTAATTTTTCTTTTTATTCTGAATTTAATATACATCAAATAGAACAGAAATTTGCATATATAGCAGAACAATTTCCTTTTTTCTATTTTACTATGGTTATGTAAATTTAGGGTCACCAGTTTAGAATAGAATTTTATCAAATTTTCTTTGGAAACAATACACTAAAGCTAAAGCAGTGTGCTAGTAATGAATGGAGAGCCAAATTCTGAGCCAAGAAGGCCTTGGGTCAGATCTTGCCTCTATGTCAACATTCTGGCTGTGTAGTAAATTACATAAATTCCCATTGTATACTTAACTTTGCACAATAGAGATCTACTTTTCTTTTTAAATATGGAATAAGATCAATCCATAGCTTTCAAAGCTATCCTCTTTATCTGTAGGGCCTCAATTTTAACAAAGATCTCAACATGTGGGAATCCATGACAAAGAGGGCTCAATCCTAGGGAACAGTCTAGGACCCCTCACTTGAGAAACAACTGAAAGAACTAGAGAGGGATAGCCTTCAAAATAAAACCAATCAATTAACTAGCCACCACACATTCATTAAGTGGCAACCCTCAAACAGCTAATACTCTATCAGAGAGAAGACTTTGGGTGGAGAAAGCCTTGATTATGATAGTTTTCTTCAGAAATTTGAATGGCTATCATACAGGAAAGGGAGTAGATTTCCTTAAGAGGGAAAAATATTTCATTGACTATATTTGTATTTCCAATGCCTGGTATGTAGTAGGCACCTGATAAATGCTTCTTGAATGATTGATTGATTGATTGATTCTGCAGGGAAACCAAAGGGTAAAAGTTCCAGGAAGGTTGGTTTGATTCATTTATGAGATGAAATATCATACAACTGGAGCATCAAAGTGGAATGGACTTCTTTCTAATGTGGTTGAATTCCCTGGTATTCTGGACAAAAGCTAGATCTTTCAGGGTGGCTGAAGAGTAGATTCTTGAATTGGATGGATTCAGTGACTTCTAAGGTTCCTTCCAACTCTAAAATATTATGCTAATGAGAAGAACAAATTTGTCTCACACATTGTTTCCAAAGTATCACAATTTAAACTGATAGTATTCTCTGCCCATCTGCCCTAGCAACTCACATGCAGACAAGATGAATGGGTGCTCTTCTGAGAGTTCCATTTACAAGAGGAAACTTGTAAGCAAAACTAAACCCTTGGGGTTCAAACTTACGGCCAGACAACATCTTTATCTACTCATGGGACCCCACTCCAAGTTTCCATCCAATTAATCCAATTTAGCTTACGTTCTATACCACCAGATCTTGTTTCTAACTTCGTAACATTCCTTGTATGTGTTCCTTTATCTCCACTCGTCATAACCCTAGTTAAGGTTCTCATCCTCCCTCCTCTGGACTACACTGCAATGCTGTTCTACTTTGTGATCTTTTCTCAAATGTTTCTCTCAACTCCAATCTATTTTCTATTCAACTGCCAACATGACTTTCTAAAGCTAAGGTCTTCCTATATTACTCTCCTCAGTGGGGCTCCAGTGGCTTCCTATTGACTCATATACTAAATAAAAAGTATTCTGGCATTTAAAGCTCCTTCCAATTGAACCTCTTCCTATCTTTTATGTCTTGGTATCCTTTACTACCCTTCATGTACTCTATAATCAAGCGACATCAACTTATTTGCTGTTCTTCACACATGACATTCCATTTCCTATATCAGCCTTTGTATTGGCCGCTCAACTTAACAAAGCAGAAATGGCTTCTCGAGCATATCATTATGCAGCAGGGGGTTTGACAGGATCCCTGGAAGGCCATCCTTGAATAGAAGGCTTTGCAATATTTTAGAGACCTATAAAATTACTTTTTGAAGAATGTTATTGGTTGTTCATCCTAGAATTCTACCTTCATTACCTCCTGTAATAGCTTATCAATGTTCAAGTTAATATAGAGGCATATGGAAATTGAGATGATACTCCAGATGTGGTGACTTGGCCAGTGGAGAGATCCATAGAACTCCCCTTCCCTTGTTCTAGAACCTATACTTTTACTCATGAAGACTAAGTTTGCAATAGATTTTTGGGCTACCTCGACCCAATCAATGTATATTGAGTTGGCAGCTAACTCCATATTCCAATTATTTTTTTAGATGTACTGTGACCCCATAGCAAGGCTAGGTCTCTGTTCTCTTACTATGCATAAGTCTTGGTTCCTTTCCAGGCAACCCAATTCCTCTAGGATTGAGTTTCTATATTGAATACCACAGTCATTTTGGGAATAAGAGTGCCATTACCAGGAGTGTATTGAAGCTAAGTAGAACCATTTCACAAAAGCCAATTGTCAAATTTTCCTTGTGATCATTTACACCTCAGAAATCAGGAAACCCTACAAATCAGGACTTGTTATTGTTTTATCAACCATCTAGACATGAGAAAATGATGGAGAAAAATGTCAATAATTCAGACTAAACATAAAAGTGTGTCATACATACACCTCTCCCTCCAGAGAGCCAGTTGTTAAATATTTACCAGAATACTATTGCCCACTCCTGAGCCTTGTTTTTCAATGGCTTGTGTCCATGCTTTCTGCAGCCAGAACTCCCTGATGCCAATAACCTGACTGCTTTCCTATCTGTAGTAGTAGAAATATGTGCCAGAGTAGAGGAGTACAGCTGTCTACCACATGAATTTGTGAAGCTCCACCCATTGTTAGGTTATAAAAGAGACTGTATTTATTTAGGGTCAGTGCTCCAGGACAGAACTGGTAGGCAGATGTCAAATTGGCTAAATATTCCTTATGCAGGATTGAGGAAAATAGAAGTAAATGATCAGGTCAAGTTAAAGGGAGTGATTCAGAAACCAGACTGGAGGAGCATCATTGCCTTTCCCATTGTGTTTTTATATAATACCAAACAGAGGCAGCTAGGTGGTGCAGTGGATACAGAACTGGACCTTTGGTCAGGAAGACTCATCTTCTTGAATTCAAATCCAGCCTCACACACTTTATAAGCTCTGTGACCCCTGGGCTAGTCACTTAATCCAATTTGCCCCAGTTTCTTCATCTGTAAAATGAGCCAGAGAAGAAAATGGCAAACCATTCCAGTATCTTTGCCAAGAAAACCCCAAATGGGCTCCTGAAGGGTCAGACATAACTGAAATAACTAAACAGTAACATGATACCTGCTGATCCTCTGGGAAAGACAAGTAGAAGTTTTATGGCCTGCCTAAGTTCTCTGGTGTCTTGGGGTGGAAGTTTGTAGTAGGTATATACTTTGTAGGCCCTTTGTAAGCCTGATCACTGAATGCATCTCATCTAAGTGATCTGCAGGGACCTTAGAAGACATTGAGTTCCAAGTCATAGGCTCTTTTAAAACTGTACATAGGTATTTAGCCATTGTACTTAAAGAAGGGATGTCCATCAGTAGACACTAGGGCATGGCATTGAATACCATAGTTAAGGTCTTACTTTGGATAAGGAGCTAGATAAATGGGGTTCATAAACTCAATTCCAGTGCTTATCCATCAGTAGAATGGTGCACCTAATTCTGAGTGCTTCTGTGTTCTATGTGCTTTGTCAGAACCAAAAGGGTGGAAACCACAAATGAAAAATTAGTCAAGATAATTTCAAGCATGGAGCTATGAGGCAATCATAGCTGAAAAGCAAACAAATGTAAAACCATACAGAGAAGTGGGGGAAAATGAGCTTTTGAAAACATTTAATTGACTAGTTCTCTAAGGCATCTTTGTTTTACCCTGAGGTAGATTGCTCCATGATTCACCATAAGGGAAAGGATCAGCGATTGCAAAAGAATGGCTTGCTGTTCTTCTAGGCAAATCGCTTCATATATTTGTTTTCAGGTATGTCTGATTGATATTCTTGGTGAGACTGCAGTCCCTAGCATAATGACTAGACCATAGTAGGCACTTAATAAACATTTACTGGTTGAATACTTTTTTTAAAAAGCCAATAAGGTGAAAACTTTGAGTGAAAGCAAATTCTACTTTTAGGAATCTCAAAATTCATGACACTCTCAATGTTTTTCAGGGAGTCTTGTAAGAATTTCTCATCAACAACTTAAAATGTCTCTAATTCTAATGATAACCTCTGTCTTCAATGACCATTGTTAATCCATTAATAATATTTCTTTTAGAAATGTTACTTGTTCAGAGTGGTTCAGGCTGTCATTCTTTTTTCAAATCAATGCACATCAGGATCAGTCAATCATTGTCAGATGTTGTCAGTCACAGTCAAATGAGGACATTTTGAGAAGTAATAGGTAAGAACTGTATGACCCCATTTTCCTATTCTTAAAATAACAGAGGAAGCATAATCTTTCAGACTCATTATTTGAGTCCCAATCACAGGTTGCTTTAGATAGCCTTTAAAATTATCATTATGAGATTCTATAGTACTAAATATACATATTTTGAGAATTCAGAAATGTGATAGAGTTTAAGGAATACATATGTGTATCTGTATATATATATATATATGTTTATACTCTCATATGTATATACACGTGTATATCCATCCATACATGCATGCACATGCATGTGTGCATGTACATACATTTACATGCACATGTATATATATTTATATAAATACACACACACATGGACACAGAGAGAGAGAGAGCTCCATATGGCTTCTCTCTCTCTCTCTCTCTCCTGTGTGTATATGCATGTATGTATATGGACATACATATAGATCCTGCCAAATCACTAACTGTGTGACTTTCAGCAAGGCACTAAATATCTTCAGGCCACTTTTGTTTCTTGTCCAACACACTCACAGAGTCTCAGAGCTAGGCATCAGAGGTCATCTGGTCCAGTTATTCTCTCTACAACACATACAACTGCACATCCAGTACTTTCTTAAAGACCTCCAATGAAGCCAAATCCACTCTCTACAAGCTGCACTTTGGGAGGATTCTGGGCAAGTTTCAAAGACCATAAGTTGCAGAAAAAGTTGCCAGCTTGTACTGCTTGAGCAAGTTCCTGGCCAGGAGCTATCTATGTCAATGAAGCTACAGGGCCACTACCTATTTCTATAATTATTGGATAGTTAGGGTGTTTTTCCTTTTGTGGAATCCAAGACTTCTTCTCTTCAACTTCCACATTTTGCTCCTACTTCTGCCTTCTGACACCAAGCTAAAGTAATTAATTCCTATTCCACATAAGTAGCCCTTTAAATACTTGAATATAGTTATCACCCCACCCGCACTCCCTGCCCCTGTAAGTCTTCTCTCGATCCTAATGTGACGAGTAAAATTGAACCTGTGGTTGCCTTGAATTAGAAGCTTTAACACCATTCTTTGGGCATTAAGCATTTATTAAAGAGAACACATGGAGTACAGTAAAGCAAGAAAAGTCTATCTCCTTTCCTCTCTCTTTGCCACCAACCCAAAGTCCCAAAATGAAAAAGGCCGATCCAGGGAGCCAGCCTCACCTTTCTACTTCCTGTCTCCCTCCCCAGGAAGGGGAGGCCCTTCAAGTTGATTGGTTGAGGGTCGTCTCCTTTTGATGCCATAGTCCACAGCCTTTGAGAACAACATCCCATTCAGGGCCAGCCAGGTGTGGTCTTGATTTAATCAACCTTAAGTAGATTCTCAGTCAGTCTCTCAGTCTCCCCCAATTCAATCAATTCCAAATCAATCTTCATGTGGGGCCCTGGGGAATCTGCCAAATCCCATTATTTTCTCACACTACCCCATATGGGGTCATGTAACTGAATGCAGGGGTTGTGCAATATTTGGCAACAGTAAAACATTATGCATACCTATTTTATATACTTATATACCTGGGGTTGCATAAAAATTTCTCCATCAAAAAGGGGTTGCCAGTGGAAAAAAAGTTTAAGAATCCTTGCTCTAAATAAATATCCTTAATCTCTTCAACTGATCTTTGTATGGTAGGCTCTTAAGACCTTGTACTAGGCTTGCATATTCACCATTTCCTTCCTCTGGACACTCTCTAGTTCTTCATTGTCTTAAAAGGGGACACTTAGAAGTGAACACAGGACTGCAGATGTGGTCTGATCAGAACAAGTATAGTGGGACTAGGACTTCCCTAGTCTTGGAAACTCTGCTTCTCTCTGTCTCTTTCTCTATGTCTCTGTGTCTCTTTCTCCCCTTCTGTCTCTCTCTTCTTCCCTCTTTTGCTCTTTCTTTCCTTCTATCTTTGTTCCTGCTGCTCTCCTTGTCTGTGTGTTCCTCTGTCTCTGTCTGTCTTGGTCAGTCTGTATCTAAGTCTATGTTTGTCTGTCTGTTTTCATCCTTCTCCCTGTATTTCTTTTTGTTTCTGTCTATTTGTTTTTCTGTCTCTCTTCCCCTTTGATAAAAAACAAATTTATTTTAGTGTCTTTTTATAAAAAAAAAGAAATAATCCAGTAAAAAAAACATTGAAACAATTGCATATAGGCATAATGGTTACAATCTAATATCTAATCAAAATTCTAGGAATTTGTATTTTGATGACTTTGGATAAGTTCTGCAGCAAGATTCAGAAATACCATATATTTACTTAGTCTTAGATTGACACAATGCCTCCCTTAATATAGTCTAAAACTATTAACTTCTTTGGTTCCCATATCATACTATATACTCATAATGAACTTACATTCCATTCAAACACTGAAATACTTTGCAGATGAACTTCTTTTTATGTGCAGTGGACAGAGGATTGTTCCTTCAGTCAGGAGGGCCTGTGTTCAGATCTTGTCTCAGATACTAGCTGTGTGATGCCAGAAAAGTAATTTCACCTCAATAATAGCCTCTATCTCGCAGGAAAAAATGAGATAATATTTGTAAAACACTTTGCAAAACTTAAAGCAATATATAGATAATATTAATTCCCTGCCTTGTGCCTATGAAATTAGTATTTTGAATGGTTTTGTGGAAACTTTATATTTCTGTATATTAATTTTCAGAGTATTTATTTTGGATGAGTGTTTTAGCATGTCTCTATCTTTTTGAATCTGGACAAGATTCAGGGCATTGAATATCCCTCCCAGCTTTGTATCATATGCATATTTAATCAGCACCCTTAAATCTTTCCATTGAGCCATTTTTGACCCTACCTAATTGACTGAACAGTTACACTGTCTCTCTTCATGTTTCCCATGAAAATAATCTAGAAGATTTGGTAAATGTTTTACCAAAGTATAGGTAAACCATATGTACAACATTCCCATATCTATCAGTTTAGAAAATGTTGAGACAGAAATGTATGTATTCTGTTATGATCTTTTCTGCATAAATTAATACTGGCTCTTTGTGATCATTACTTCCTTTTTGTAGATGATAATAGCTATCTCTTTAATAATCTGGATTTTGCCAGGTATTAACATTAAGCTGATCAGCCTGGAGTTTTCAGACTCAATTTTCCTTTCTTTTTTAAAAATTGAGATATTTGCTCCTTTTAAATTATATTGTACTCATCTTTTCTATTGTATGCATTCTTTAGTAGTACCGACAGTGGCTCAACAAATCACATTCATTCCTTTAGTCTTCTGAGATATTTGTTCATCAGGGTTTGGTGGTTGAATGCACCAAGGTCAGATAGATATTCACCTACTATCTCTCCTCATTTTAGACTTCAACACTTTATTATGAATTTTTATTATTCCTCCTAGTGAGCTAGAAGGCAAAGTGGATAGAGTGCTAAGATGGAACTCAGGAGGACTAATCTTCCTGAGTTCAAATATGACCTTAGACTTTTACTTGCTGTATGATCTTGGGCAAGTCATTTAACCCTGTTTGCCTCAGTTTCTTATCTGAAAGATGAACTGGAGAAGAAAAAGGTAAACCACTCCAGTATGTTTGCCAAGAAAACTCCAAATGCGGTCACAGAAAGTAAGATACCACTGAAATGACTGAACAACATTCTTTTTTTCCTGCTAGTTTGGTGACCAGTCTTCTTAGTTGAAAAAAAGAAAAGCAAAATAAAAGTTGAGAATTCCTGCTCTCTTCATTGTCTGTTATCATGGTCCCATCCATTTTACTAGTGATCCTTTGCCTTTTTTTTTTATCCTTAACTACTTTTTTGGTTTTCTTCAGCTTTCCAGTCTTATTTCCTTATAAAAATGAGCAACTCTGATACTTGTTACTGTCTACATGTTCCCTTAATGTGTAAGTTTATGGTGAATAATAATAATATGATACAATTATGTAACATGTTAACTATTTCAAAGCATTTTGTACCCACTATCTCATTTTATCTCCATAACATTTCTTTTTTCTTTTTTTTTTTTTTTTTGGTGAGGCAATTGGGGTTAAGTGACTTGCCCAGGGTCATACAGCCAGTAAGTGTTAAGTGTCTGAGGCTGAATTTGAACTCAGATCTTCCTGACTCCAGGGCCGGTGCTCTATCCACTGCGCCATTTAGCTGCCCCTCCATAACATTTCTAGGTGGAAGTAAAGGAAGATATTTTATTCCCATTTGTCAGTTGAAAAATATAATGCTGATATTCAGATTGAGTGACTATTTGAGGTGGCTAGTTTGCTGTGTTAAAATCAAGAAGACCTGTCTTCAAATCCTACTTCTGAGCTGTGCTGACTTTGTGACCTTGCAAAAGTCACTTAACTTCTCAGTGATATTGGGAACTCTCAAAGAGGATAGGTTATAGAAAAAGTCCCATTCTGCTTTGGTTAGAGGAAATTTCCTCAACAGTGCTTCCTATGCCAATGAAATCACAGATCCAGTCCAAAAAAAGTCACATGGAGTATTATATTGAGACATTTTGTCAGTGAAATACAGAACACTTGATATAATGCATGTTCTTAGCTGTCTGTAAGAATTAAACAATAGTGATGGTAATATAATTGTTATTTGATTTTGCCTCTTCATTGACCTTGTCTGTCAGTTTAGATTGACAGCTCCTTTTAAGAATTGTCTTTATTTATACACGTGTCTTTTATTATTAACAGCAATAATTAGAGAGCTTTTTTATTGAATTCCACAAACATTTATTAAGGGAGCATTGTGTCTTTCTGGGTAAGAGAAAAATGTTTAGCCACAACACAGTTCCTAATATGACTGATAACCTTAGAGTAAGGCATTATTATATATACACAATTTTCAAAAACTCACCAACTCCAATGGATTCATTTATCTTCTTTACTCAGATAATTCTCACATCTATATATTTATCTATTTCTCTCTCTTTGTGTCTCCCTGTGTGTCTTTGTGTGTCTCTCTCTGTCTCTGTTTCTCTCTCCAACCATCGTTTCTCTTGTGAACATCTGTCCCATGTCATCCACTGCTTGTTGGAAATTTCTAACTGGCTTATGTTCCATGAGCATCTTAAACTCATGATCTTTCTCCCCAAACCTATCTCTCTCCTGAACTTGCCTATTTCTGTCAAGGGAACTGCCAGATTTCTAGGCACACAAGTCATCAACTCTCCTCCCACATATCCAATCGTTTTCCAAATTTTGTTAATTCTATTTCCACAGCATCTCTCAAATTTATCCCATTTTTCTCACCTCTTTTCTTGATGGTGATTCTCCTTACTCAAATTTCCCCAACACAATCCATCCCCCACAGAGCTACCAAAGTGATATACCTAAAACATAGAGTTAGCCCATTTACACACTCACTCAATAAATTCCAGTGGCTCCCTATTGCTTTTAGGATCAGGTACAAATTCCTCAATGACCTTCATAAACTGCTTCAAATATACTTTTCTAGCCTTATTATATATTACTCTGTTTCATGCACTGTAAGGTATAGCCAAGTTGGTCCTGAAATTATTCATGTATTCTCTCTTCTATTTCCATGGGAAAGGAAGGAAATAAACATTTATATAGCATTTACTAGACACTGAACTAAGCACTTTATAAATATTATATCTTATATAATCCTCACCCAAAACCCCAACTGAGGCAGAGGTTAATTGACTTGCCCGGAGTGACACAGCTTGAAAGTGTCTGAGGCCAGATTTGAAGATATTTTTTCCTTGCTCCAGTCCCTGCTCTCTATCCACAGAACCACCTAGGTTATTTTTTTTTAATTACTAATAAGTATATGAATTTTATATCACTTATTTTTATCCCAGACTTTCCCCTTATGCTCTTGCCCTTGCCCAAATAACTCATTCTTGATCTTCATTTTTTCTTTCAAAATAAGCCCATTAATATTGGTACTTTGGCTTTCTTAAGGCAAGTCATTCCCTAATTCCATTCTCCTGTTCAAAGTCGCTCCCATCCTATATCTGATATCGATTCCAGAGATACGTTAATTTCCTGCCTTCAAGGTCAATCACAGGGTCTTCTGAAGTATTGGCCTGATCATAGGAACAGACCCTAGGGTGGGATGATCTAATGAAAAATACAAATTCCCATACTGAAACTGGACATTGGGTCTGGTTGTATGACACACATTGACACAAAGGCCCTCCAGGATCTTCAATGAGCATTTTTACTCAGTGTCCTTTATTGTCATTTGGCATTTGAATCCAATATCACATGAAATAGGGAAAATTAGGACCTGAAAATCCACCTGTTTTTTCCATAGCTCTTATTTAGAAGCTGATAGTTTTAGAATTCCTATAGCAACAGAAAAAGCTAGTTCTCATTCCTATCAGGCCATATGATAAATATTAGATAAGGGGCATTATAATTTATAACTAGCTGAGAGAACAATGGATACTAAGTGTGTGGAAAGGATCTAAGAACATGGGAATAGGTGGAGGTTGTGTATGTATGTATGTATGTATGTATGTATGTATGTAACTATGTATCCATCCATCCATCCATCCATCTATCTATCTATCTATCTATCTATCTATCTATCTATCTATCTATCTATCTATCTATCTATCTATCTATCTATGTACCTATCTATCTATCATCTATCTACCTATTTATCATCAATCTATCTAGTATAGATACTATACTACTTGTATTTACCAAGGTCATACTGAAAGTCCATAGCTTCTCAAGTCCTATTTCTGACACATTCTGTCTGTGTGACTCTGGTCAATTCACTTAACCTTTCATTGTCCCAAACAATTTCATTGTTTTTGTTTTTGTTTTTGTTTCTCTTTTTGTTGTTATTGGGTTTTTTTTTTTTGCAGGGCAATGAGGGTTAAGTGACTTGCCCAAGGTCATGCATTTAGTAAGTGTCAAGTGTCTGAAGGCAGATTTGAACTCAGGTCTTCCTGAATCCAGGGCCAGTGCTTTATATACTGTGCCACCTAGCTGCCCCCAATAATCCAGACAACCCTTAGAGACTACAAGTTATACTGATGCATAATGATGTGAGCAGAACCAGGAGAACATTGTACATTGTAACAGCAATATTGTAATGATGATCAATTGAAAGACTTAGCTACTCTGATCAATGATGTTATCCAAGACAATTCTGAAGGACTCGGGATAACAAATGCCTGCTATCTCCAGAGAGAGAACTGATAAACTCTGAGGGCAGATTGAAATATAATTTTTAAACATGCATTTTTATTGCTTTTTTCTACAATATGACTAATATGGAGATATATTTTGCCTGATTTCACATATATAATTGATATCATGTTGTTTGAATTCTCAATGGGCAGGGGAGAGAGGTAAATATTTGGAACTTAACATTTTAAAATAAATGTTAAAATAAATACATTTTAAAAAAAGATTATAAATTATAAAACATTTGGGGATCAGCACCTCTGCAGGAAGTTTTTTCACCCTCACCAGCTGTGAAACACAAGTATGGATCAAAGGAAAAATAAGAGTTTGAAGACAACCTAAGGACTTAATATTACATGAGAAAAGTGTTTTATAAATATTAAAGCACTAGGTACACATTTGTTGCTGCAGTTTTTTATGTTTGTTTGCCTATAAAAATGTTAGATTTTTTAGGTTATCTGATATAACAATGAAGGAGCCCAGATTTTTATACCAGTAGCTTTCATATTGTTTCATTATTAGTTTAACCATCCCAACAACAAATCTCCCAAGGCCTATCAACATTTACATTAGGATTAAAAATTGTATGAGCACTTCAACCTGATCATTCGATTAGAATAAGAAATTTATATTTTCAAATACATTTCATATGTCTTTCATTGTGAGAAGAGTAACTTGCTTTTAACCTTCCTGGTGTCCTTTGTCTACTGCATTTTAATGCCAAGTTTTGTTATGCTTTAAAAAAAATAAGCTAAGTAAGATAAGGACAGTTTGCTTTAAAAGGCAAAGACTCCCAAGGAGTCCACCCCAAATTAATCATCATGCCCCTCTTTTCTCATATCTCTTTCCTTAATGGTTTAGAGATGAGTAGTCACATTATCATTATGTATGAATACTACTAAGCATAAATAAGTGGGACAGGTTACCGGCAAACAAATTTCATTAAAGTACCTAGATTAACACATTTTAAAGGTCTCTTTAATGAATCTTTGTCCTTGTGATACAACATAAGCAAGAATAGGGCAAACCTTGCTGGGGAATTTTATATCTCTCCTTCTGTCTCTAGGTTCAAACAATTAAGGAAGATAAACAGGCTCTAGTATCTTTATCCTATTCAAAAATAATGAATGAGCCATCCACATGAATTACAAGATTACCACATCAACACATCACAGCCAAGACCATGAAAACAAGTCTTTAAACCCATACTATATATCGGAATAAATTATGGACTCTGTAACCATTTCAGAATTGTAAATGTTATGATTTTTTAGAGTTATAGCATTATTCATATATCAAAACATGGCACCTAAAATTCCCATTGTGTATTCAGCAGTGCCTTTTTAAAAGTCTCAAACTAATGTTCTGTAGCTAAGATTTTAAAAAATGACTAAAATTAAAGAAGTGAAATTAAAAATAAGTTGGCGTGGTCAACAGAATACTTTGATTATGCAAATTATACAAGTAAAGCTGTACAAATAAAAAGGCTTTGTTCTTTTTAAAAAAAACAGTATATCAATAGTGTAATAATCAGAGAATTATTTCTAAAACAAAGGTTTGTTTTTAGTTTTTCTTGGCAAAAGATAGTAATGATGAAATGTTGATTCAAAGCAGGGAATTTCCAAGGTGACATTTAAGACTTTCTTGGATGGATCTAATCTGCACTTGGGTAGAAAAAGGAACTACAATCAGAAAATTGAGGTCTCAACTCTTACTCTCCTACTTGCTATTTATGTGACCTTGGTCAAGTCACTTAACTTCTGTCTCAGCCTCAGTTTTCTCATCAGCAAAATGCAGTGGTTTGACAAGATAAATTTCAAGATGCTTTTTAGGTCTCAATCAAATAGATGATCATAGTCCATAGAAAGGTTAATCTATGAATTCAATTCAATAAACATTTTTAAGTGCCCACAACAAGCAAAGTTCTGTAGTAGTTTCTGGGAATGTATACAGATAAAAATGAGTTATTTTCTGCCCCCAAGGAGTTTAAACTCTACCATAGTAACTTAATAAACCCTATACTGCTATGTTAGCAGATAATTCAAAATTATATGCTATATTATAACTTAATTCATTAAAACTATTTGTTAAATACTCATCAGGTACTTAAATACAAAGATATTTTTGTGTATCTCCCTATTACAACACTAAATTGAACCTTTAGTAGCATAACTATTAAAAGACATTCTTAACCTGAGGTCCATGAACTTAATTTTTTTAATAAATGTATTGCAATATAATTAATTTCCTTCATAATTCTATGTATTTTATTTTAAGCATTCAAAACTATTATTCTGAGAAGGAGCTTATAGGCATCAATAGATAGCCAAAAAGGTATATGAAATGAAAAATCTACTAATGACCCTGGGAAAGTTATTTAACCTCCTTGTTCCTCAGTTTCTTTATTTGTCAAATAAAAGGATTAAACTTAATGGACTCTTAGATCCCTTCCAGCTTTAAATCTCTGATCTCAGCCTCAGTTACTTCATCTGCAAAATGAGGGAATTTGACAAAATTATTTCTATGGTTGACTCTCCTTACAAATTCTCTCTGTCTGGTTTTGTGTTCTATTTTATTTTGATTTTAGATTGGGCCTATAATTTATAGGTAGAGGAAACTCCCAATGCAGAAATTCCTTTTACCAATTCAGGTTATCAAATGTTCTTCAACTTAAAATCTTAGGCAGTACCTTGAAGTACTAATGGTTAAGGAGAAAGAAAACAAACATTCATTAAGCACCTAATATGTACCAGGAACTGTGCTAAGAGTTGTACATTTTTTTTTATTCTTATTACAACCATAGGAGGTGAGTGCTTTTATTATTATCCTTATTATTATCTCCTTGAAAGAAGTGATACAGACAGAGGTGAAGTGACTTACTCAGAGTCACAGAGGTTTTAAGTGTCTAAAGTCAAATTTGAACTCAGGTTTCCCTGACTCCAAGCCCAATGCTGTATCCACCAAATTCCCTAGTGCTGTCATTAAGTAAAAAAGACAGGATCAAGTACACAATGTATATCAGAGATAGGACTTGAACCCATGTACTTCTTCATTTTAAGTCTGGTCCTCATCTCATCTAGGTACTATGCCAGACTTTCTCTCATGGTTCTAATTTACGTATAAATATTTTTCTTAGGTTATAATAGAAGACTAGTTCCTAATGGAATAGACATTTTAACAGATTTCTGCTCTCTGGAAAGATTCCATATATAATGTGCTAGGTTATCAAAATGTGACATAATAAAGAGGAAAAAGTCAATTAAAAAATTTCAAAATTAGCTCCTGCTTGTGAATTATCAGGCCAGCCAGGTGGTACAGGGGATGGAGCACTGGGCTTGGAATCAGGAAGACTCACCTTCTTGAGTTCAAATCCAGCCTCAGACACTTAGCTTCTGTGTGATCATGGACAAGTCATTTAACCCCGTTTGTCTCAGTTCCTCATCTGTAAAATGAACTAGAGAAAGAAATAGCAAGCTCTTCCAGTATCTCTGCCAAGAAACCCACAAAGAGTCAGACATCATTGAAATGACACAAGTGAATTATCCATATAAGGTACAGGACAGATATCTTGTTTTTGTCAAGGGTGTCATATTAGGTGGTATAGATATGTGATTTATCAATTTTGTCAACTCCTTGTATGAATATTCCCTCCAGTGACACAAATCAGCAGCTCTTCTGTAACCTAACTTAGAGCTTCTGAGATATTAAGAGGTCATGGTACTCATCCATGCTCACATAGTAAGTAAGTAGCAAATTCAGGACCTGAACCCAGCTCTTCAGAACACGGAAGGCAACTCCTCTGTCTCCTGCCCCCTGCTGTCCCTATTATATATTCAGCAAAATATCTTGTGTTTTCATCCACAGGGAAATGAATCATTGAAATGCCAAGGACAAAGGAAGAACTACAGAACAGAATTTAGCCAGTTGCAAAATAAATGTGTATTACATTACATTACATTGCATTGCATTGCATTACATTAAGTATCCTACTGTGTGCCAGGTACTGTGCTAAGCACAAAGTAAATACAAAGTACTTACACAAAATACAAAGAAAGGCAGACGACAGTCCCAGCTCTCAAGGAGCTCACAGTTTAATAGGACAAGGCAACACATAAAAAAGAAGCTGCAGAATGGAAGGGGAGGTGGGTGGTGCCTAACATAATTTATAAGAAGTCCTATTTAGAGGAGCAACTTAAATGGGCCACCCTAAACATTTGCTACTTGTCTACACTGTTATTTTCAAGTACTGTCAGCTGTGAGCTGCTTTAATCAGGAAAATGATTTTTTTTTTACTTGGTCCACTTAGCTTTTCACCCCTTTGTCTATTTCTTTAAAGAAAAAAAAACTAGTTTATTTTCTTCTCTAGTATCACTACTGCCAATTTTAAGAATACACTGTCTATGCTCTGACATGTCTTCTCATTTCCAAATAAGCTTACAATATATCCGTGGCATCTTTTCCCCACTCCCCCCTCCATCACCACCACACACACACACACACACACACACACACACACACACACACACACACACACACACACACCATACTTGCCTATCTGTTAACAGAATATGGCAAGGAAATTGTTTCTTACATGAATTCTTCTAGTTATAGGATGATTCAAAAGGAAGTCATTTGTGGTCAGATACCAGATCTGACAAGACTGAGGGAGGAATCACAGATAATGTCCTGAGAATAGGCAAAAACACTGAAGAAACTAAGAATCCTTTCAATCCTCATAGTTACATGTTTTGCTTTGTTTTTATCATAGTGAATGTTAAGGTCCATTTCTAGTTTACTTTGGGAAAATAGCACCAACCAAAGCCAAAAGTTTGCAGGTTTATACTGGTTTACCTCAGACCATTGGTCCTTAGAGTTTACAGCAGATTCCTCCATCTTGTTTGATTAAATGAGATATTTTGAGCCTAGTATGATTTTTTCATTGACCAGTCAGGGTGGAAGCAAGTATCATTACACTGTCAAAGAGGTAGTATGGCATATTCAAAAGAATGGTCGAATTGGAGTTGTAGGCTCTAGATTTGAATTTGGGCTCTTACCCTTGTTGGCTATGTTATCTTTAAAGCAAGATATTTTATGTCTTTAGATGTCAGAATTCTTATCTGTTTATAAGGAGAAATAATAGCACCTACTTCACAAAGTTGTAAACAAGTACAGTACTATGGTTAGAGCATTAAATTTGGGATCAGAAAAGTCTGGCTTTGAACCTTTTCTCTGATACTAGCTGTGTGGCTCTAGGTAAATGAAGTAATCTATTGCTAGGGAGAGTTCAAAGTCCTTTCAGAATTTGCTGCTAATATCTCCATATAGGAGCAGCTAGGTGGTGCTTTATGCACTGACCCTGGATCCAGGAGGACTTGAGTTCAAATCCAGCCTCAGACACTTGACACTAACTAACTGTGTGACCCTGGGCACGTCTCTTAACCCTCATTGCCCTGCAAAAAACCAACCAAACAAAAGAAATATCTCCAAATAAACAGCCAGTAATGTGGCAAGGTTTTGTTGTTGTTCAGTTATTTCCAATTCCCATTTGGGAATTTCTTGGCAAAGACACTAAAGTGGTTTAGCATTTCTTTCTCTAGCTCATTTTACAGATGAGGAAACAGAGGCAAATTGCACAAGGCTCACATAACTAGTAAGTGTCTGAGGCCAGATTTGAACTTAGGAAGACGTTTTCCTGACACCAGGTCTAGGGCTCTAGCCATTGTACCACTTAGCTATCCCAGGGAATGGAAGACACTGAGGGACTTAACTTTGTCTTTGTGCTTTTTTTCTCACCCACTAACTTACTAGGAAAGAATAGAACAGTCTTGGAGTTGAAAAACTATGGAACTTTAACCTCAGGGCCCTTTGGTAGTTATTGTAAGAACATCTCATATGTGAGATATTATTGTATTACAAGAAATGACAAGCAGGATGATTTCAGAAAAGTCTGGAAAGACTTGTATGAAGTGATGTATAGTGAAGTGAGCAGAACCGAGAGAACATTGTACACAGAGACAGCAATATTGTTTGATGAAGTAGTGTGACTATTCTCACCAATAAAATGACCACTGACAATCCAAAAGGACGTATGATGAAGCATACTATCCACCTTCAAAGAAAGAACTGATATTGATGGAACACAGACTGAAGCATGTTATTTTTCACTTTCTTTCATTTTTTCCTTTTAATCAAGTTTTCTTGTACAAAATGACCAATATGGTCATGTTTTATATAATCATACATGTATAATCCATATCTGATTGCTAACCACCTTAGGAAGGGGGGAGGTGAGGGAAGGAAAAAGGGATACAATTTGGAGCTCAAAACTAAGTAAAAATATTTATTTTTAAAAAAAGAATAACTCATGTGTGGATGAAGAGCAAGTAGAATCTAGCCTTCAGAGATTTAAATCTGAAAACAGTTAATATTTGCCATAAGCAATGAGGGTTAAGACACGTGCCCAGGGTCACACAGCTAGAAACCTAACCAAGGTTATTATGATGCTCAAATGAGATAATGGAATCCAAGCACATTGCAAACCTTAAAGCACTTGTAAATGTCAGTTGTTGTGATTGCTGATGTTGTTGCCATTGTTATTATCCTGCAAATAAGGAACTTGCAAGTCTCTAGTCTGATGGTGATTTCATTCCCTGAGCCATCTACTGCATTCCTGCTGATTTCAAGCAATGTTTATGCACATATGGCTTTAAGCTTAATCAACATTATTTCTTATAGATTTTCTTACATCTAGACATTCAAAAAAACCCAATAAAGGAAACTCATATTACTATCAGTTGATGATTTCTGAAGTGTATATGTGCTAAAAAGTAGTTGGTTAAAGCTCTTTACAGCATTCCCCTGGACCCACCCAAACACCCAGGGCAGGAAATTCAATCAATAGAAAATACAGACTTGAGTCTAAGGGGATTAGTTATTTTCCTAGATGTTTCTCTGCTCTGGTTGACACAGTGGATTGAGATATAGACCTGGAACTAGGAAATACTGAGTTCAAATCCAACATCAAACACTTAGTAACTGTCCCTAGGCAAGTCATTTAACCGCCATTTTCCTTGGTTTCCTCATCTGTAAAATGAGGGTTATATTAGCATCTAACTCTAAGGATTGTTGTCAGAAGAAAATAAGATAATGTTAGTAAAGTGCTTTGTAACCTTTATAGAACTGTATAAATATTACCCAACATTAACTGGAATGGTACTTTGTCAACCAGCAAAAGAGATTATCTTTATTTAGAAAAAGAAATCTTATAACCAAAACTCTAGAGGAAAATGATAGGTCGCTATGAAAGGGGATGAATTGAACTTTTTCTTTCTGATTACTTGCAGTATTTTTTCTTTGATTTTGTAAGTTCTTAATTTTGTTTATGTTCTCGTGAGAATTCATTTTGGGGTTTCTTTTAGATGTTGCTGGTAGATTCTTTATTTTTTCATTTTACCCTCTGATCTATGGTATCTATTGCACTTTTATTTTATGATTTCTTGAAATATTATGGTCTAGGCTCTTTTTTTGGTAAGGGGCTTGAGATAATCCAATAATGCTGAAATAATTTCTTTTAAATTTGTTTTCAGTTTAGTTTCTTTTCATAGACTATATATTACATTTTCTTGTAATTTTTCATTCATTTTGGATTTGGTTATATTTTTTGTCTCATGGGTATAATTAACTTCTATTTGGTGCATTCTAATTTTCAAGAAATCTGTTGTCTAGGTAAAGTTTTGTATTGCTTCTGCTAAACTGTTCATTCTTTTTTCCAAATCTTTCCTCCAAAGTTCTTTTTTTCCCCCTATAGTGATCTAATTTAATTTAGAAAATCATTTTAACCTTTTAAAATTCTCACTTCATTTTTGCCAATAACTTTATTTGAAATTGTGCTCAACCTGAATTTTTCCTGGAATTTTTCTTTCAGATTTTTTGGAGTAATTTTCTTCCAGTTTTGTGTCTTGGGCATCCCCACTGCTCTGGGTTCTTTATGATGAGATTCTTTTTTGTTTCCTTACTCAGTCTTTTACTTTCTGATTTGGAACTTTGCATCAAGGCCAGTATCTTTAAACTTTTAGAAGGAATGTCTGAACTGTATTTGATCATATTTTTGTTCTCTTAGATCATGATATTTTTTTTTTCTATGTCTTTATTATCATGTTTTTCAGATATCTCAGAGACAGCTCAGGTTAGGAAACTTTAAGCTTTCAGTGAACTCAAAGTAGTCTGATCCAGGGAAGAGTCTGGTCATTTTCCCTTTTGATCTGAGCTTTTCAACTCCTGGTCTATTTTGGTTCTCAACAACACAACTATGGACTTTCTCTAAGTTGGAGTTTCAGTAAACTATGGCTGAATTCAGCTATGTACTGTCAGCCAGCTGGAAGTTGATGAAGGTTCAGAGTGACAGAATTGCAGGCCTTCATTTGGAATGAGTTCTCTGCCTTGGTTATTCTACTATAGACCTCACACTGCTCTGGGATTGTATAAACCCCACTTTGTCCTTGGGTTCAGATTCTTACTTACTGCTATTTGCTTCTCTTCCTCTTTCTTGCTCAATATATATGCTCAAATCTGGAACTGCTATTTGTCCTAGTATGCCATTCCTAGACTCAGGTCTCATAATTCCATACTGGATCTGTGACCCAGCTTTGGGGTAAAAGCAACAGAGCTATAAGTTGCACCTATTTCTATTTCTTACATAAGGTCAGGCTCCTTTGTGCTGAATAGGGCACCTCTTCTTTTCTTAGTCTATAGCTTCAGGGTCTCATTCAGTTCCCTTGTTGGAAAGCAATAGTGCCTTAATGGCTAGACGCTGTCCTTAGTATCTTCAGAACTCAGTCTGTTTCTGTGTGATGAAATGAACTGAAACATGTTTCAGTATGATTTTTTTTCCCATGGATTTCCCAAGTGGTAGTCAATCTGGTGTATTTTACAGATCTTTGTTTAGTAGTTGTAAGAAAGAGTTGGGATGTACTGCTTCTTACTCCTTTCATGGAGAACATCTTGACTGGTCTCCATGAAAAAGGCAGTTTTTAAAGGAAAAAACAATCCAAACTATCAAAAGACATAAAAAGTGCTCCAAATCACCAATAACTAGAAAAATGCAAATGAACATAACAAATATGTATAGGAATATTAGAATTAAGAGCTTTATCAGAAAAACTCTTTAATTTTTTTCCTCTTAACTATTTCTTTTCTCATTTTAACTTAGTTTTGTTTGTGTAAGAACTTTTTAAAAAATATTTTATTTAATCAAAATTGTTCATTGTATTTTCTTCTGACACAGTTAAGTCATGAACTCCTTCCCAGCCCCAGATCCAAAAGGTATTTTTTTCCTTGTTCCTCTATTATTTTTTTTGTTACTATGTGACCTGAAGAGGGGTTTTCTTTGTTCTCTGCACTTTTCTTGCAGTTGGTGAAGCGAGAAAATCATATCAATAGTTGACCTCCCTGTTCGAAAGCCACATTGCAATTCAGGGTAAACACGGTTGGCAAGTTTATGCAGTCTAAGCAAGATGACCTTGGCAAGCATCTTCCCAATGACGCTGAGAAGTAAAATTCCTCTGTAGTTGTTACAGTCACTCCTGTCTCCACTGTTCTTAAAAAGAGTAACTATATGGGCATCACGCATATCCTGTGGCACTTCACCTTCTTTCCAACACAGGCACAACAATTTATGCAGGGGTTTTAAGAGAATGCTTTTAGAGCATTTGATCAAGTCAGCTGTGATACCGTCTGCACCAGGAGCTTTTCCACATCTTAGGGAGCTAATTACATTCTCAGGTTCCTCAAGTGTGGGTACATTGTCCAATTCTTGTGGTACAGGGAAGGACTCCATGACATTTAAAGCTGATTCTGTGACAGATTTCTGATGGTGTACAACTCAGAAAAGTGCTCTACGCATCTTTCCATTTGCTTAACTCTGTCCATAATGTACTCTCCAGTACCGGACTTGAGAGGAACTGTCTTGCTCTGAGTGGGTACACAAGCTTTCTTGATGCCTTCATACATTCCTCTGATGTCTCCCGTGTCAGCAGCAACCTGTATTCCCTCACTGAGCTCAACCCAATATTCGTTCACACACTGCCTTGCGATTTGCTGAGCATTTCTTCTTGCAGCATGTAGTTTCTGAAGAGCACTTTCATCCAGGAGAGTTTGTATTTGTAACGATTGGAATGACACCACCTGCTGGAGACTTACTGTAGAAAAGCTCCTCCATGAAGTGGAGGTCTTTGAAGGCAAGATCATGCATCTTTTCTTTAGCATCAGGAAGTGACGTTTGCTTGTGGGAGGAAGAAGGTGGAGCCTGGCGCTCTGACTTGGGCTTTTACCTGAGTACTCCTCTGGAGAAGGGAGCTAGAAATGCGCTCTCCCTTTAATAGACAGATGAATGTAAGCCTTTTTCTCTCTCCCTACCAAATTCTTATTCTCCTTAACAAATGCTTAAAAGACTAACTCTTGCTAAAGCTTATTTTATTGGCGACCACTCATTAGATATTTTAGACAGTTTAGCTAGAATTTTACCTTTAACATATTCAATGAGTGCACTGCGCTTGGCCTCCATGATGGGATTCATTTCACTGCACTTGGCTTCAAACCAGTCATTTGTTTTGCTGGTCCTCTTCCCAAAGACATCAAGAGCAAATCTGTGGACACTCTCTTGTATCCGTTTCCATTTTTCAGCAGCTGATATAGCAGGAGAAGACACGATCACTGCATTCTTGACAGATCTCAAAAATTGATCCACCTTGCTAAGATTCATGGTATTGCTAGTGTCAAGATGAGATCGCCCTGTTGGTTTAAAGTGATGCAATATTTTGGGCCGGAGCTGCATTTTACAACAAACTAACGAGTGATCAGTGTCACAGTCGGCACTGTAGTATGACCATGTGTTAAGAATGCACTTGAGAAGGGGCAGCTAGGTGGCACAGTAGATAGAGCACCAGCCCTGGAGTCAGGAGTACTTGAGTTCAAATCTGGCCTCAGACACTTAACACTTACTAGCTGTGTGACCCTGGGCAAGTCACTTAACCCCAATTGCCTCACTAAAAAAAAAAGAAAAAGAAAAAGAATGCACTTTAGAGCAGACCGCCTGATTATTATTAAGTCCAATTGGTGCCGAAGTTGTGATCTGGGGTGTCTCCATGATACTTTGTGCTGTGGCTTGGACTTATAAAATGAGTTGGATACACACAAATCATGGTAAGTGCAAAATTCCAACAGTCTGCCCATTTTCATTAATCTTTCCAACACCATATGGCCTGAGGCATGTTGGCCAGGACACATGGTCAGAGACAACTCTTGCATTAAAATAACCCAGAAGAATGATGAATTCATATCTGGGGATAGCTCCTAGCATTGCTTCCAGCTTATCATAGAACTCATCTTATAGACCTGACCAAAGCGTTTGATATGGTTAACAGAGAAGGTCTTTTCGAAATTCTCTCGAGAATTGGTTGCCCTCCTAAACTCCATATCCTGATTTGCTCCTTTCATTGCAACATGCAGGGTGTCGTACAGTTTGAAGGCAACACCTCTGAAGCATTCAGCATAAACAGCAGAGTCAAGCAAGGATGCGTGCTAACTCCCATGCTGTTTGGAATTTTCTTCTCCATGCTGTTATCTCATGCTTTCGGTTCGTCAACTGATGGCATCTATCTGCATTCCTGGTTGGATGGAAGCCTCTTCAGTGTTTCATGTCTGAGATCCAAAACCAGAGTGAGAGGTAGCACCCTTAGAGACCTGCTTTTTGGCGATGATGCTGCACTTGCCTGTCAATCAGAGCGTGAATTGCAGACCTTGATGGATCACTTCTCCCAAGCTTGCATGGACTTTGGCCTAACCATTAATCTTAAAAAGATGAAAGTCATGTGTCAGGGTGCTATGTCACCTCCATTGATACACATCGGTAGCTACTTGGACGTCGTAAGCCAATTCTGGTATCTTGACTCTATTGTCAGTGACAATTTGTCACTTGATTCTGAGATCAATCAGAGGATTGGGAAAGCTACTTCAAACATGTTTAAGCTTGCCCAGCATGTCTGGGCAAACAGTAAACTGAGAAGATGAACCAAATTTGCTGTCTATAGAGCATGCGTCCTGAGTACCTTACTGTAGGGCAGTGAAACATGGACTACATACACTAGACAAGTGAAGAAGCTTAACAGCTTCCACATGCGCTGCCTTTGGTGCATCCTTGGCATATCTTGGTCAGATATGATCACCAACACAGAAGTGCTGCAACGCGTGCAACTTCCGAGCATCTACACACTACTGAAACAAAGACAGCTGTGCTGGCTTGGTTATGTGCACTGTATGCAAGATGGGAGCATTCCTAAAGACCTACTCTATGGTGAGTTAGCCTCAGGCCTAAAACCTCCTGGATGCCCCCAGCTTTGCTACAGAGATGTATGCAAACGAGACTTCAGGGCTCTGGGAATAGACACCAGCAGCTGGGAGGAGATGGCCAAGGACTGCACCAAATGGAGTTCAGTACTCAGGAGCAGCAGCTGAGATGGGCCTCCAAGCTCTGGAGGAAGAAAAATGAATGAGACACAGGAACCAACAGGCAACAGAGAGAGCAGTTTTCTGATGTCCTCAGTGCGGCAGGAGCTGTGGCTCCCATATTGGACTGCACAGGCACACCGTGGCCTGTGGCTCTTCCAGGAGCTGATCCATGGTTGTCCGCAACTGGTGGAAGCCTACTACTATGTGACTTTTATTTTTAGGTTATTATTCCTAGTTTTTATGATATAGGAAGTTCTTATTCCAGTAATTCAGGCCTTTGGATTTATCATGCTCAAGGATATAAGCTTGTCTTAGCTTCTCTGTTTTTTAACTAGTACCAAATCATTTTGATGGTTACTGATTTATAGTATTATTTGAGGTCTAATGCTACTTGGAACCTTTCCTTACCACTTTTTCCCATTTATTCCCTTTAAGAGTCTTAATATTTGGTTTCTTAAGTTCAATTTGGTTATTTTTTCAGGCTCTGTAAAGTAATTGCTTGGTAATTTGATTAGTGGATAAGAATATTAATTTATGACATATTGCTATTTTTATTCTATTGGCTCAGTCTACCTATGAACAATTAATATTTTTTTACTTATTATTTCTGCCTTGGATGTTTTGTGTTTGTATTAATATAGTTCCATCTATATCTTGTTAAGGGAATTATATATATGCCTTATTATAATTATATTTTAATATATTATTATTAGAATGTATATATCATGTGTGTATATGTGTATATAAATATATATGAATTACAGTTTTAGTATATATGAACCATTGCCATATTAGGAAGCCTGCCCTGTGGAAGGGAAAGGGAAGGCTGTCCACATGCCCTACATATGTAAAACATTTTAGAAACTTTAAAGTTATTATTTATAACTTATGGGCCAGGGATTCCTATAAATATTCTGAACTCAGAAATACTAAGTCTAATAGGAGGGGGGCCAACAAAGAGAGAGTCAGGTTCTCTTTTTGTCCTATTATCTTCATTTGGAGTTATTGCAAAAAAAATCTGTGGATATGCCCACTGTGTAGCTCATATCTAGTTTTTTTCAGTTGTTGGTATTAGGGTACACCCAAGCACTCAAGGTAACAAATGTATATTAGATAAAAGATTGTCTATTTCATGCCACAGAAAATACATGACAGAAAGGACCCAGAAGAGTCCATAAATAAATGTAGAAACAATAAAATATCCAGTTTACCAGCTCTTCCTGGAAGGTTACTGATTATAGAATTTTCCTTGGGGCAATACTCTGACTTTCTGGTAACCATAATTTAGGAGGTAACTGAACAATCAATCCCATTCCCATTGAATGATTGGGTCTGAATAACTCATTGGCTTTGTTCCTATTTTAACCAAGTAAGACATTGTACAGGGACTATATGGACTATCTCGCTTCTTCAGGGAGTATGCTAAATCAGGAAATCTTTATAAGGTCTGATCTCCAAATTTTCAAATTTAGAACTATTATAAGAGATATTGTCATGAAACAATTTTGATTATATACATGGTTAATTCACGTTATTTAACTTCAACTGGGCTCTCACTATAGCAAGGCAATCAATTTCTCCCTAGTTGATTCTCATTTTACTCTCCAGAAAGTCAGTCTTCTAAACCTTTTTTTTTTTTTTGCTTTGTTTAGGCCACCAACATCTTTCCCTTTGTCTGCCTCATTTGAAGATCATGCCTCTTACTTTACTTTGAGATCAGTGACACTGGCCTTCTTATTGCTCCTTGTACAAAACACTCCTTTCAAGGCTGGGAATTTTCACTCACTGTACTCCATGCCTAAAATGCACTGTCTCCCTCCCTCTGCCTCATAGAATTCCTCTATTTCTTCCAAACATAGGAAAACAATTCCTTCTACTTGAAACCTTTCCTCATCATACCTGAAAGATAGTGTCCTTCCTCCCAAACTACCTTATATATTACTACTTCTTCTTCTTCTTCTTCTTCTTCTTCTTCTTCTTCTTCTTCTTCTTCTTCTTCTTCTTTTTCTTCTTCTTCTTCTTCTTTTTTTGTTTTTTGGTGAGGCTGGGGTTAAGTGACTTGCCTAGGGTCACACAGCTAGTAAGTGTTAAGTGTCTGAGGCCAGATTTGAACTCAGGTCCTCCTGAATCCAGGGCCAGTGCTCTATCCACTGCACCACCTAGCTGCCCCACTTATTTATATTAATATATATTTCTTCTTATATTTTGTCTATGTGTACTTATATATGTGCTTATCTCCATCATCAGTATGTAAGTTCCTTGACAGTAGGGACTGTTTCATTCTTTGAATTTATGGCCCCAGCTCCTACTTCAGTGTCAGGAAGTAGAGGTGCTAAATAAATGCTTTTTGATTAATTAATCTAAGCCAACTCCCCTTTTTAAAGATGAGGGAAATAAAGCTCACAGTTAGTGACATGCTTAAATGGCTGAGGTTCAAATCCAAGTCCCCTGATTTTAAATCCAGTACATTTTTTCATTGTAGCACTCTTCTTCCTGTTTAAAAGTCCTGGAAGTCATAGGAGTATCAATGTCTTCTTTATGCCCCTGGACTTTTGAGTCTGATATTTCAAATACTCCCTGGCTACACTATGATTAATATTTTACACCCATCTCCAATCTATCCTATCATTAAGTGAGATGATGAGGATTGTTATTACCAAGAATTATTAAGTACATAAAATCAATGTCTCTACCATAATGTTTCTCCTTCCGTTCCCTCCCCTTCTACATTTTTCTCCCCTCTAAAAATATTCTTGTAACTAAGTGTATTTGACTTATCATCAGAAGACCTGGGTTTGATTTCTAACTTGGCCACTTAGTAAATGTATGATTTTCTAGATGTGAGCAAGCTCCTTAACTATCCTGAGCCTCATTTCCCTTGTTTGTTAAAAGAAGTTGGATCAGAGTCTCTCCAAGATTCTCTCCAGGTTAACATTTTGTGATTGCATGAATATTATTAACCATAAACAAATTCTGCTTTCATATTGCTAAACCTTACTATAGTTTCATTCATTTCCTGAGATGCTATAATATGCAAACTATAGCCAAGTTAATCTAGTGTCTTAGGTCCTAGGTTGGAATAAATGGAACCACTAGTAGTTCATCTAATAGTTACCAAAAGGCAATTTACATAGTGGTAGCAGGGGAAGGACATACCATGAGGACACCATTGATTTAACTGAGTGATAATTTGCTGTACCATTGTTTGTCACATTCTATCTCCAAAGCTTTGTTAGTCATGCTGCTGCTATAGGTCTAAAGCACTGTTTATCATGCTGATGGTCCATGTCTAAAATCAAAAGAAAGAACTTCAGTCCCTGTGTCATGGTTATATCTACATGTAAGTAAAAAGAAAGCTATGTCAATAGCTGCAACCTTAGTCCACTGAACCAGTAATATCTCAAAGACTGTCTCAAGACCTTTTAGGGAAAAATTAGTTACACCTGCCTGGGAAAGAGCCTTAGGATGTTGCTTCAGCACAGATAAAAATCAGATAGTCAATGAGGATAAGCCTGTGTGCTCAGCTCCCATAGTATTAACTAGATAGCAACCTATTGTCAAATTTCTGGCCACATACTGCCCCATTTATAACACTATTC
This sequence comes from Dromiciops gliroides, assembly GCF_019393635.1. Taxonomy (NCBI): domain Eukaryota; kingdom Metazoa; phylum Chordata; class Mammalia; order Microbiotheria; family Microbiotheriidae; genus Dromiciops; species Dromiciops gliroides. Next base: position 120,752,850 of record NC_057863.1, read on the forward strand.
CAATGGAACTAATTGATCCCATAACATTTTGCCTTAGGCCAAGTTTTCATGGGACCAATTAACAATGCCAAGTGACATAGACTCTTATACAAGGTGCTCTATCCACTGCACCTCCTAGCTGCCCCCCAAAACAATTCCTTTTCTAGTAGATGTTCTGGCTGACTCTCTCCTCTTTGAGATGTTGATGGTGATAGTGATAGTCATTTCAGTTACATGCAACTCTTTGGGATCTCATTTGGGTTCTTCTTTCTTCTTTCTTTCTTTCTTTCTTTCTTCCTTTCTTTCTTTCTTTCTTTCTTTCTTTCTTTCTTTCTTTCTTTCTTTCTTTCTTTCTTTCTTTCTTTCTTTCTTTCTTTCTTTCTTTCTTTCTTTCTTTCTTTCTTTCTTCTTCTTCTCCTTCTTCTTCTTCTTCTCCTTCTTCTTCTTCTTCTCTTCCTCCTCCTCCTCTTCCTCCTCCTCCTCCTCTTCCTCCTCCTCCTCCTCCTCTTCCTCCTCCTCCTTCTTTTCTTCTTCTTCTTCTTCTTCTTCTTCTTCTTCTTCTTCTTCTTCTTCTTCTTCTTCTTCTTCTTCTTCTTCTTCTTCTTCTTCTTCTTCTTCTTTCCAATGCAACAAACATTTATTTTATTTTTTCCAGTTACATGTAAGGGTAGTTGTCAACATATTTCATAAGATTTAGAATTCCAAAATTTTCTACCTCCCTCCCTTTCCTTCCCCCTCCACAAGGCAGCAACCAATCTGATATAGGTTATATATGTACAAACCACAGGTGTTGTTTTTATCATTTCTTTCTATGGGAGTGGATAGTATGCGTCATCATTAGCCCCTTGTGATTGTATTCGATCATTATATTGCTGAAAGTAGTTAAATCATTCACAATTTCTCATCAAACAATACTGCTGTCACTATGTAGAATGTCCTCCCAGTTCTGCTAACTTCACTGTACAACAGTTCATATGAGTCTTTCCAGGTTTTTTCTGGGATCATCCTGTTTGTCATTTTCTATACCACGATACCTTTCCACTATAATCATAGACCACAGCTTCTTCAGTCATTCCTCAATTGATGGACATTCCCTTGATTCCCAATTCTTATCCACCACAAAGAGTTGCTATACATATTTTTGTACAATTTTCCCCCTTTTCTCTTTTTCACAATTACTATTGTTAACTATTTCCCTCCATCCTATCCCCTTCCCGGTGATATTTACTCTATGATCTACCTTCTTTTACCCTATCCCTCTTCAAAAGGGATTTGCTTATATCTGTCCCCTCCCCCAATCTGCCCTCCCTTCTTTTGCCCCTCTCTCTTTATTCCCTTCCCCATCTATTTTCCTGCAGGCTTAGATAGATTACTCCACCCAATTGAGTGTGTATGTTATTCCCTCCTTCAGCAAATTCTGATGAGATTAAGGTCTTTGAGCCTATTCTGATGAGTGTAAAGTTCATTTACTGCCCTGTTCCTCCCCATCTCTTCCCCTACTCCATAAGCCCTTTCCTGTTTCTTTCATATGGGATTTCACCTCATGCTACCTCTGCCCTTCCCCCTCCCCCAGTGTATTCCTGTCACCCCTCAATTTTACCCTCAAAATGTCATCATGGGGCAGCTAGGTGACACAGTGGAGAAAGCATCCACCTTGGTCCCAGGGGGACCCCAGCCCAAACCTGACCTCAGACATAAGACAGTCACCCACTGCATGACCCCACGTATGTCCCCCAACTTCAATTTTTATGGTGCTCTAGGGTCTTGTATTTGAAAGTCAAATTTTACATTCAGTTCAGGTCTTCTCATGACAAATACTTGAAAGTTCTCTTTTTCATTGAAGTCCCATTTTTTCCTTTGAAAGTTCATACTAAGTTTTGCTGGATACATGATTCTTGGTTATAATCCCAATTTCTTTGCCCTTTGGAATATCAAAATCCATTCACTATGGTGTTTTAATGTAGAAGCTGCTAGATACTGTGCTATCTTGACTGGGGCTCCACAGTACTTGAATTCTTTCCTTTTGACAGCTTGCAATATTTTCTCCTTAACCTGGGAGCTCTGGAATTTGACTAAAATATTCCTGGGCATTTTCCTTTGGGGATCTCTTTTAGGAGGTGATCAGTGAATTCTTTCAATTTCTATTTTACCTTCTGCTTCTAGAATATTAGGGCAATTTTCCCTGACAATTTCTTGGAAGATCATGTCTAAGCTCTTTCCTTGATCATGGTTTTCAGGTAGACAAATAATTTTCATATTATTTTTACTGGATCTATTTTCCAGGTCATCAGTTTTCCCAAGAGGATATTTAACATTGCCCTTTATTTTTTTATTCGTTTGGATTTGCTTTATTGTGTCTTGGTTTCTCATAAACTTACTAACTTTCATTTGTTCAATCCTTCTTCTTAGGCAATTATTTTCATTAGAGAGCTTTTCTGTTTGGCTTTTCAAGCTGTTGACTTTTTTTCTCATGTCTTTCTTGCATCACCCTCATTTATCTTTCCATTTTTTCCTTTACCCCTCTAACTTCATCTTCAAAGTCCTTCTTGAGCACCTCTTTGGCCTGAGACCAATTAAGATTTTTCTTGGAAGCTTTAGATATAGGGGCCCTGACATTGACATCTTCCTCTGAGGGTGCACCTTGATCTTCCTTTTCACTAAAAAAACTTTCTATGGTCCTCACCTTTCTCTATCTGCTCATCTTGCCTTTCTTTTACTTGACTTTTAGCTCCTTAAAGTGGGGCACTGTTTCCAGGCTGCACTATCCCAAGCTTCAGGAGGACCCAGGTGGTATGATTTAAGGTAGAACAGGTTCTTCACTCACCTGGCCTGTTCCCTGGTCTGTACATGACCCCAGACCAACTTGCTAATCAACCAGCTTTGAATACTGTGGTTTTCAACTCTGATGAGCCTGTGCCCCTCTCCCAACTGGGCCACTGCTATTCAAGCTCACCCTTGGTTCCCAGCAGGGGTGAAAAACCCAACTTCCATCTCCACACCAGCAGAGACCCCTGTAATCTCCCCCCTGCCAAGGGCTCAGCCCTCTCATCAGACTCTGAGCTTATTTCCAGACAACACTGGCACTTCAGCTGATTCAGAGGCTCTGGGGGTCTCTTTCTCTGATGAAGCCTTCCTGGGACTGGATCCATGTCAGCATGACTGTGGGGTTGGGCTCCACTCCTGTTTCAGAACAGCAGCTCCCTCCTTCTGACCTTCCTAGCTATCCTTGGTTGGAAAATTATCTCAGCACTTTCTTCTGTGGATTTTGCTGCTCCAGGAATTGTCCTGCTATGGGAGGCTTCTGGTTTATAATCTGGGGTCTTCTTGACAAAGATACTAGAGTGATTTGCCACTTTATTCTTCCATTCATTTTACAGATGAGGAAACTGAGGTAAACAGGGTTAAGTGACTTCCCTAGGGTCACACAGATAGTCATTGTCTGAGGTCAGATAGGAACTTGGGAAAATGTGTCTTCCTGATTCCAGGCCTGCAGCTCTATCCACTGTACAACCTAGTTGTCTATGCCTCCTTTGAGAAAAATATAAGTATATTTAGGCTAACATATATTTGTGTGTAAATATTCAAGTATATTTTCAAAGCAATAATCCAGCTGACAATGTCTGATGAAGTGCTTTTTGCATGGCCAACATTCAGTAGATCATTTCCTTTTCCTTGCTCCCTTACCTCCTAAACTTTGCTCCAAATTCCTTTCTCCTACCTCTCCTGATCAACCCTGGCCAAACTTTGATACCTTTCTGCTATTAGCACTTATGTACTGATGTTTATTGTATGATTTTGCCATTCTCGAGAGACTTCTTTGATCAATTTGTCTTGCATATATGATTTCTCTCTCAATCTAGAATGTGAATTCCTTTAAGTAAGGACCATTCTTTTTTTCCCCTTATCTTTTATCAGTTACCTCTGCCCTCAAAGCTTCTAACAATTCTTCATACCAAGGAGGCACACAGGAAATGCTTGTAAACTAGATAATCCCTTCCCCTCTAGGAAAATTCTGACAGAAGAGCAATCATGCCAATCATCAACTCTTAAGCAACAACTCAAAAACTGTTGATTATTTTTTCCCTTCTTCAGAAATAGATGAACTGAAGGTATCTAGGAAATAATAGAATTCATTATCTTTTCACATATGTGAAAACTGGAGTTCAGATAAATTCAATGATTTGCCCAAGATCACATAATTTAGCAAATATCACATGATTCGAACTTATCTTCTCACTCTAGAGCCACTGTGCTTTCCATGATACTGTCCTATGTCCCAAGGGCTCCATCCACAATTGTTAGGTGAGGTAGGCTCTCTGATACTTATGCTAAGTGATGGTGTCTCTGATGCTCATGTTTGTTGAATCTGCAAAGAAGGGATCTAGAGATCCTTGGGCATAGCAAGGCAGTTATGCTCCCTTAAACAAATCCATATCATAAATAAGATTAATAGGGAAAGTCTTGCAATGGCTTCATCCTCTTATGAAGCATTTTTTCCCTAAGATTGAATGTAAATAAAATTTTCTTTTAAATTTTTGTTCTTTGTTCTAGTTGTTTGTACTTCAAATCCTTACTGGGAAGTTGTAAGGGTTAATTAATTGCTAACATATTAATATGCTTGAGCTCTTTGAAGAAAAATGTAATGTAAATCTAATGATAGTTTTATTGGACCCAAGTTGAAGCTATTTTAAAAAATTTCTTTGTAGTGTCTCCCTCATAAAAACCATTGCTTTTCACCTGGGGTTAAGCTGTATAATCTGTAAATACTTGCTATTACTTCATCTCTTTGTAAATAACACTCACCAATTGAAGCAAAAGGCTTTTAAAAAAATAAAGTCAATCATGCTTCCTTCTGCAAAAGAATCTGGTAAACTGAGTAATAATAATGACCCATATTTACATAGATCATCATGGTTTACAAAGTGTACTTCATATAACTCATATGATTCTCAAAATGTGCTATGAAATAAATGGTATGAGTGTTTTGATTCAATTTTGCGGATGAGAAAACAATTCACAGAGAATGTGACTCCTTTTCAGTCTTCTCTGCTGGATCCTCCTCCAAATCATACCCTCTAAACATAGGTGTCCCCCAGGATTCTGTCCTGGGCCCTCAACTCTTCTCCCTCTTTGCAACTTCACTTACTGAAATTCTCAGTTCTTATGGAATCAATGACCATTTCTATACTGATGAATCTCAAATCACTCTATCTGACTCCAACATCTCTGATGACTTGCAATTTCAAATTTCCAACTACCTTTTAGAAATCTTGAATGGGATGTCCTGTAGACATGCTAAATTCAATATGTCCCAAATCAAACATATCTTTCCTCCTAAACTCTGCCTTCTCCCATCTTCCCTATTAATATAAAGGGCAATAGCATCCTCCAGTTCTGTAAGTTCACAACCCAAGAGTCATTCTTGACTCTGGATGATCACTCACCAATATCCAATCTATTGACAACACACACACACCAATATCCAATCTATTGACAAGGCATATTAATTTTAGTTTTGCAACATCTCCTAAATACACCCACTTCTTTCATCTAACACAGTCCCCTATCACCTCACACTTAGACTATTGGCCTGCTGGTGTGTCTGCCTGTGTGAAGTCTTTTCTCACTCCAATCCATCCTCCATTTAGCCACAAAAGTCATTTTCCTAAAATTCATGTCCAACCATGTTACTCCCCCATCTAATAAACTCATTGGTTTCCTATCACCTCTACAATGCTCTTTTTTGTTTAAAAAATGTTATTTAATTTGTTTTGAATTTGATATTGAAAGCCTAGTCTCTTCTTACCTTTCTAATATTCCTTTATGTTGCTCCATATCCAGTAATCTTTAATCCAGTGAAATTGGTTTCCTTGCTGTTCCTTGAACAAGACACTCCATTTCTTGTCTCTGGGCATTTTCTCTGGCTATCTCAGATGCCTGGAATGCTCTTTCTCCTCATTTACCTTTACTGGATTCCATGGTTTCCTTCAAGTCAAACTAAAATCCCATCTTCTACAGGAAACTTTCCCCAACCCCTCTTAATTCTAGTTTCTAACATCTCTTAATTATTTCCTATTCATCCTGTAGTTTGTTCATATTTCTTGACTTGCTGTCTCCCCCATTAGATTGTGGCTTCCTGGGGGGCAGGGAGAGTCTTTTGATTCTTTTTGTACCTCATGCCTAGTCACATAGTGTTTACTAATCATTTACTGACTGACTAGCTGGCATCCAAATTCACAGGTAAAGCTGAGTTATCTAACTCCAAATGTAGTATTTGTTCCACTATACTACACTGTTTCATTACTAACAGAAATTAAAATGAAGATAAAAGGTAGCAGGAGTGATAACGAGGTGGTACAGTGGATAGAGCACTGGACCTAGGATCAGGAAGACCTGAGTTCAAAGCTGGCCTCAGACATTTACTAGCTATGTGACCCTACAAGTCACTTAACCCTGTTTGCCTCAGTTTCTTCATCTATAAAATGATCTGAAGAAGGAAATTACAAGCCACTATCTTTGACCAGGAAACTCCAAATGGGAATCAGACATTACTGAAAATACTGAACAACAACAATAGCATAGCAGAATATGTGGATAAAGTGTTTTATAGATTATTCATGGAATCATTTGGCCATTTTCCCTTTACCTTTTGGGTAAATATGTGAATATTTCCATAAAAATGCCTATATACTGAACAACTGAGTCCTGAGCTTTATTCACATCTAAGGCTGCCCTATTTAACAACCCAAACATCTAATCAGTGTCTATTTCTGACATTTCATCTATATTGATATATACCCTTTGCATTCAGAAATGGTCTTTTAAATATAAATGGAGTCATTAAGCTAACTGTATTTAAGCATATTTTAAAAATCCATTTAGAAACTTGGCTAAAATATTTCAAGATTATATTACAGAAAATATGAGTACTACTATTCAAACATCGTAATGAGAGTAGGTATTCATTATAGATAAATACTATCTCTGAAAAATAAAAATTCTGCATATTTATTTATTCCACTCTGTAAGTCCATACTTCCATATAATCTTCATTGGCTGGAGAATGGTTTGGGCCCTGAGAAGTGAAAATAGGGACCATTGTTTCATGTTTGTGTTACACAGCTGTAGTCCAGAAGATTAAGAATCAAAGAACATATATTCTAGACATTGTCTTGATGACGTCACATCATTCAACTTTTGAATTTTAAAATGTAATATAGCACGTTAACAACCAACTCAGTCTGTTTTCCTTCCTCCTTTTTTTTTTTTTACAACTCCTACCAATCAGAAGGCTTTAGGAAACTGTAAGAATATTAGAAGCATAACATTTTAAAATTTTCCATGCCGTGTTACCTCAGTAATCCCAAAAAAGAAAACTCAACTCAAAAAATGCCAAGAAGTTCTCCAATTATTTTGTTTTAAACTTTGCTTCTGTTTTTTTTTCTAAGCTGCCACTACTCTATGTGCCTCTTCCACCTTCCAACTCCCTCCAGTAACAGTGACACTGATGAATAAGAAAGACTTCAGATTGTTGCTGATACTGAAGTTAAACATATATGACAGACCTAACAGTACTGATGGATGACTTCGGACTTGCTGAACTGACAAAAATGCTCTGATCTTTGAAATGGTTGTTTGTCACTGAAAGTGGGCATTACCAGATTTGATATTTGAACACTTCATATAATGTGAGGTGATGGTCAGCAATGAACCTTGAATTTCTAGCTGGGATAATGCATAGAAGTATCTGTCTAAGTGCAATGGTAGCAAAAATTTACTCAATTTCCAAGAAATAACTCTTGTATTAAGCATAACCCATTCAGAAATGTTGAACATTGAATAAAATCCCTTTTTTCTATGAGAGTTTATTGGGACAAAAAAAAACCCTATGAAAAGAATTCTCAAATCTCATAATTTAAAAAAGTAAAAATTATAAAACTCTATTTTGAATCTCACTTGACCTAATTGTAAAGAATTAATTGTTATTTGAGATTTTTATGCCTTGGCGCACACTGGCCTGGGGCTCAGGCTCTGCAAACTGCATGGTGCTACACCCACTGGTTGTAGCCATTGCCAGGGCTCTGGCACCTCATGTCATCACCACTCCCTGATGACTACATTGGGCCTGGCAAAATTATAATGATTGGAAGCCTAGTGAGGGCAGTCATGTGACTGTCAGAGCGGCCATCCCATTGGCTGGGGCTGTGTGGGGTGTTTCTAGGTTTGGGGAAGGAGAATTGGGCATTCTAGGTGGAAGCTGGAAAGTGACAGGCCTTCTGCTGCGTATTTTCAGCTAATTCCTGGGTGGTGGTATTTTTTCAGGCATTATAATTTCCCTTTCCCCATTTTATTTTCTTTCCCTTGATCCTACTGATCCTGTTTGTGTCTGTTTTTTTTTAAGTTCATTCTTGTTAAAATAAATCTTGTTCTGTTTTGAGGGAGGCTGCCGGTCTCCTTCCTTGCCCTAATATTGCAGTGAGCCGCTTAGCTAGCACTCCCCAATTAAAAATTTGTTCCCACATCATAAACTGATATCTTATTTTAATTATTCAAAATCATTGGTATGGGAACTCTTTCCATGGATACCATGGTAACGTTCCCATATCTTAATGGATTTAAATAAAATATTGTGACCAAACAAATTATTGACTGCCAACTCTCTTGTTCTTACATTTTAACCCAATATTTGTGTGAATCAAAAATTTTTCTAGCTTTCTCTAAATATGTATTCAAAAATATTTATTGAGTCCTTATTTTTTTTTTGGGTGAGGCAATTGGGGTTAAGTGACTTGCCCAGGGTCACACAGCTAGTTAAGTGTTAAGTGTCTGAGGCTGGCTTTGAACTCAGGTCCTCCTGAATCCAGGGCCAGTGCTCTATCCACTGTGCCACCTAGCTGCCCCTATTGAGTCCTTATTAAGTGAAATAAACCATAATAGATGCCATGAAAGATACAAAAGATTAATCACATATTCTCTGGCTTCATCTAATCTAATAAGAGATAAAGGCACAATTAACAGAATTTTAGAGAGTATATGATATTTATAAATAAAATTGTTTAAAAAACCAATAAGTTCAGAGATAAGATAACTTTCAGTGATCTTTGAACAAAAGGTTGATTTTTGAACAAAAGGCAAGATTGAGATATGTGGAGGTAGAGGATAGGAAGGAAGCAAACATTCCAAGTAGATGAGATGGCTAAGACAAAGAAATAGAGGCAAGAAAATGTAACATAAGAGAAACAACAATTAGTCCAGTTTAATACACTAATATATTTCTAGAGGCACCTGTATTGAAAGATAAAGCTGGAAATGTGTCTGGAAAATGTAGAAAACTTGAAATTCTAGTTCCATTAAATTCTTTCTTTTCAACAGACCAAACATTATTAAGGCTATATAGAGATATATGAAATGGAACTTGAATTTACCAAAATACTTGCTGTTCTAATTATAAATGCACACCTACACATCTAGTGGTGGATAGCCAAGAAATGTTGATGTAAATGGAGCAGAGAGAATATAAATTACTGAATCTTTGAGTGATTTTCAATAACACAATACATAGCAAGAGGCAAAATCTTAGTTAAAATGAATACCTAATTATCTCTTTCCTTTTATAAATTATTCAGTAAATAAAAGCCATTTAGAGCAAGTTGTAACTTGTAGAGAATTATCAGAATATCTTTGAATTATTGAAGGATATAGCATCCTTAGATTGCTCATCTTTTTATATGTGAAATCCCAAAAGTAAACATGGTAAATAAGATCAACTGGAAAAAAGAGTCTCATGGACATAGCATGACTCTCAAAGCAAGTATATGCAGCTGCACAAAAGGAAAATTAACGGAAGTGAAATACTACAGTTGGGGAAGCTTCTGAACTCTTTTTTTTTTACTATCTCAACAAAATAATATATTTTTGGAGTTACAACAGAATTTTCTCTGGACCAAATACATTTTTTTTTGGTGAGGAAATTGGGGTTAAATGACTTGCCAAGGGTCACACACCTAGTAAGTGTTAAGTGTCTGAGGTTGGATTTGAACTCAGGTCCTCCTGAATCCAGGGCTGGTGTTCTGTCCACTGTGCCACCTAGCTGTTCCAACCAAATACCTTTTAATAGTCTACTTCAAATCTGCTTTCTCTACAAGAAAGTTGATACAAATAATAAGGTGTAAATAAAAGGCTGGTTAAAAGGAGTCTCAGAGGAATCCTTAGGGATGGACTTGAGAAATAAATAAAATAAATTTATCTAAAAATCAGTGTCACCAAAGAGCTCAATTATTCAAAGTTGGATTCTATAAACAAATGAGCTCAAAAAAGCTAAAATTTTCACAGAATATTAAGATTTAGAAGGGACCTTGGAGATCATCAAGTCATTTACTTTAAAACACAGAGACCTGGGGGCGGCTAGGTGGGGCAGTGGATAAAGCACTGGCCCTGGATTCAGGAGTACCTGAGTTCAAATCCAGCCTCAGACACTTGAGACTTACTAGCTGTGTGACCCTGGGCAAGTCACTTAACCCCCATTGCCCTGCAAAAAACAAAACAAACAAACAAACAAAAAACCACAGAGACCTGTAAACCAATAAAAACAAAGGACTTCCCAGAGTAAGGGGTAGAATTGAAACTTGAAATCAGATTCTCCAACTCAAAGCTCCATGATTTCCCCCCACTGTATCTCACTGCTTTTGTAAAAAAAAATATTAGATGGGAAGTTTAGGCAAAATCCCACAATTCTTCTAGGGCAAGGTAAAGCCTGTGGAGGGAGGCAAACAATAATAATTTTCATGGAGCATGACCCATCAATTGAAGACACTAAAAAATTCCATTTATTTGTTGGTTCATCTATCCATGTATTGAACAGATACTTATCAAGCATCTCAGATATACAAAACTTTAAGCTACATCATGTTAGACAAGAACAAGAAACAGTTTCTGACTGCAAGATGCTAACAATAAATGGAATAGATGAGGTTTATGTAGAAACAGCTACAATATAAAATAGAATATGATAAATATCTGAGATATATAAAATTATTCTATGAGTGTTCAGAGGAGGGAAAAATGATTTCTAGTGGGGGAGATAATGGAAGGATCCATGGAGGAAAAATTCTATGATATGGGATTATAAGAATGAATAAGTTTTATTAAAAAAGAATAGGGAGAGAGTATAGGGGAAAGTAGTCTAAGCATAGGGAAAGGTGTGACCAACAAAGGTGGAAATGTGAGGGGTGAGTTCATAGAATAAAAATAGCTCTCTTTTGCTGAAACATATACTAGGTTAAGGGCAGTAATGTAAATGAAGTTTAAAAAGGCAAGTTATAGTCAGATTGTGAAGGGCCTTAAATAGTCAGGCTAATGAGTTTGTATTCTATTGATAGGCAACAGGATCTATTGAGGCTTTTCAATACTGATTTGATATGGTCAGATCATAACTAGATAAAATTAGGACATTTTACCTGACAGAGATATGTAGGATAAATTAGAGGTAGGAGGGGTTGCAAGAGGTGAAAACAATTATATGGCCATCTTACTAGACCTTGCAAATCTAACAAGGAAATTAAATAGAATATAAACAATATTCATGTGAAGGAGAAGTCACATACGAAGATATAACACAGAGCAAGTATACTATGAAGAAAAAGAGAAAACATACTACATTGGGACTTCTTCATTTCTGGGGACAAAGGAAAGAATGCTTCCAAAGTTATGAGAATAAATGATTCACAGAAAATAGTGGTATATCATTTATATGTATCAAAAGTCAGGAAGAGGGAGGTATGGGTAAAAATTCAATGATATTTGCGCTTAGGGAAAAATTCAGTGAGTCATTTGAATACTCCTCACTTAGCCAATAACCATTATAAATCACACAAAGACAAAATCAAGATATCCGATTGAAAGTAATTTGGTAATTACATTTCCCAAATTTGAATAATTGTAGTACTAGATCAACCTTTAAATTCTGTTTCAGAACTTTCTAATGCCATAACAGGAATAAAATCTATCTAAAATTTTATTTTCCCATTCCAAGAAATTCAGGTCCAATATGCTGCTCATGACGGGCTATGCCATATATCTTCCTTAGAAGTTAGTCTCATAAAAAATTACCTTTACAATTTTGGGACATACAAAGGATATGAACAAGCAGTTTTCAAATGCAGAAATTAAACTATCCATAGTCATACGAAAAAATGCTCTAAATCACTATTCATTAGAGAAAAGTGAATAAGAAAAATTCTGAAGCATCACCTCATACCTATCTGTTTGGCTAATATGACAAAAAAGGAAAATGATAAATAGGGGAGAAGGTGTGGGAAAATTGGAATGCTGATTCATTGTTGGTAGGGTTGTAAACTGACCCAATTCTGGACAACAATTTGGAACTATGCCCAAAGAACTATAAAACTTTGATTCAGCAATACCATTTCTAGGTCTGTATCCCAAAGAAATCAGGGGAAAGGACGCACATGTACAAACACACACGTATACACACGTACACACACACGTACACACACATACACACACACACACACACACACACACACACAACAGCTCTTTTGTGGTAGCGAAGAATCCGGAATTGAGGGGATGCCCATCAATTGGGGTAAGGCCGAACAAGTTGTAGTATATTAATGTGAAGGAATACTATTGTTCTATAAGAAATGATGAGCAGGTGGATTTCAGAAAAACCTGGAAAGACTTACATGAACTGATGTTGAATGAAGTGAGCAGAACCAGGAGAACATTGTACATAATAACAGCAATATTGTGCAATGATCCACTATGATAGACTTAGCTCTTCACAGCAATTCAATGATTCAAGATAATTAATGTTCTGTACATCAAGGAAAAGAATCATGCAGTCTGAATGCAGATCAAAGCATACTATTTTCACCGTTTTTTTTTCTTTCTCATGGTTTTCCACTTTTGTTCTGATTCTTCTTTCATGACATGACTAATGCAGGAATATGTTTGACATGATTTAACTGTATAAATTATATCATATTTCTTAATATCTTGTGGGGGAAGGGAAGGGATGGAGAGAGAAAAATTTGGAACTCAAAATCTTACAAAAATGAATGTTGAAAATTACATTTATATGTAATTATTTAAAAATGCAATACTATTGTTAATATGACATGGATCACCTGGATTTGATGGAAGCATCTTATTATCCAAAAGTTTTTTAATGAAACACTGAGTTAATAGGAGCAAAATGTTCTTCAACTGAATTCCAAACTGAATCCAGATAGGTAGCAGATAAAAGACCCTACCTAGTGACTTCGTTGCCCTCAGGATATCAAGTTCACATCTTATGGGGATATCTCAGCATCCTCATCCTTGCCAAACCCTTTCTTTTTGGAATCCTGTAATCTTATCATGATGCCTCCCTTAAATCCATTCTCATTATAGTATTTGCTGTTAGGTTGATCTGTAACTGACAATGCCATGTAACCCATGGACAAAAACCAAAAGTAAACAAAACCAAAAAAAACCCCACAACCCTTAAACACCCTTAGAAAGAAGGGTAGCCCTGAGCTCTCTTCTTAGGAAGGGAGTCTCCTCATGATCATGTGTTATATTTCTTCTTGGTACAAAATATAAAATTGATATTATGTTTTTTGTCTGTCTCTTATCTGGTTTGTCTTGTAGGAGATATTAAGTTCTCTGATCTGGTTCTTAACCATGTTTTCTGATCTGGTTATTATATTTGTATGAGGACAGGTATGGAAACAAATTGTAGGAGAAATTATAAGACATAATTTCTCTGATCTGTTTATTAATTTTGTAGGAGAGATTAAAATTAATTTCTCTAATCTGTAGGAGACATACAGATACAAAAATTATATTTTAATATTCAACACTATTAAGATGAAAAAAATTTGGGACCTAGATCATGATGGTTGAGGTTGAAGATGAACTCAGGAGCATAGTGAAGTTTTACAGAGGAGTTACAGCATATTTTAAAATGGATCAGAAATGAGGGGATTGTAAGGAAGCAGAGCACCTTGCTGTTTATTCAACTCATCATACAAGGGTCATGTTTTTAATGCTTCAATATTGTCCATTTAAATATAACAAATGGCAGCTTCCAAAAGATTGAGTATGTTTTCTACATTTCTCTGAGATGGAAATTGCAGCAAAGGGTATTGCTTCCAGCTGTTTCCCAATATTGCCTCAATTTGTTTTCACATCTCTTGGTCTTTAAGGAAGATGCTTATCATCACCCCAATGCTGGATTGTACTGGCATGAATTCCAATCTGATATATATGCTTATCCATTATTAGCACTTCAAAAAGGTATCAAAGTGACTGTATAAAATGTTTATTCTGGATGAAATCTGTCTGAATGCTGTCCAAGAGATCTAAAGACTTTGGGGAAGCAAATTTTCCATTCAGCCTGGAGGGAAGCTGAATTATGCTCTCCAAAACTAAATGATTCAGTGAACTCTCTAGTTGTGGAAGTTTTAGACATATGCTTATAGTTGCAAAAAACACAAATGGTGAATAGGGAAATGGAAAAATTTCTTCCATATTTCATTTCTAGTTTATTTAAGTGAGTTATAAATTCCTTGGAGATGTAGAATTCACAAAGGGAACCTTCATATTGTTGATCTATGTTAATTTTGTGTGCAATATCTAAAATTTGCATGAGTTTAGAACATTGGATGAAGAGACTAGGGATATTTAGCTTGGAAAAGAAAGGACATATAGGGAGGAAATGTTAATTGTCTTCTAATTTTGCAAAGGTTGTCATATAGAAGAGGAACTAGCCATGTTTGACTTGGCCGTGCAAGGCATTAGGAACAAAGGGTAGAAATGACAGAGAGGCAATTTTCACCTTGATATGAGTAAAAGTATCCTAACAATTAGAAGGTATTATAAAGGGAATGGGCTGCTTCATGATATAGTGATGCCTGTGGGAATAGTGAGAAGAGGTTAGATGCAAGAGATATTGGAGAAATAGAAATGATGAGACAGTGGTGAGGGAGAGTGAGGAGTTGCACATGACAACAAAGTTCCAAACCTGGGAATCTGGAAAAATTGCACTCCTCTACAAAGAAATAGGGAAATTTGGCAGAAGGGAGTAGGTTAGGAGAAAGATCATGAGTTCTATTTTAGGTTGAATTTGAGATTTCTATGTAACATCCAGGTAAAAATTTTCAATAGACAATTGGTGTCACAGGACTAGCGATGAAGAGAATGATTGAGACTAGATATGTAGATCTGTGAGACATCTGCATAGAGATGATAATTAAACCCAGGAGAGTTAATAAAGTCACCAAATGAATGAGAATAAAGAGAGAAGAGTAGAGAATCAAGAAAAAGAGAAGAGGTCTCAGGACAGAGCTTAAGAGTACAACCACAACTCAGAAGCATGATATGTTTGATGAGCCAGAAGGAGACTGAAAGGGATTCATTAAATAGGAGGACAACTGGGGAAAAGTAGTAGGACAGAAAACCTGGACAAGAAAATATTGAAGATAAACAGTATAAGGTATTGCAAAAAGATTGGTAATATAAGAATTGAGAAAAGAACATCCATAAGATTTTGCAAATAAGAGAGCATTTGCAATTTGAGAGTAAGCAGTTTCATTTGAATGATGAGGTAGGAATCTAGATTGTTGATGACTGAGAGGAGAAGATGTAAAGGCAACAAGTGTAGACAGCCTATTCTGGGAGAAAAGCTGGAGAGATATAGATTAAGGGTATAGTAGGGTCTAATGAAGGGTTTTGAGGTTGGACAAGATGTGGGAATGTTTGAAGGTAGTAGGGAAGAGACAAAGAGACAGACAGAGAAAGAGAGAAACAGAGGCAAAGAGAAAAAAGGGATATATAGAGAAACAGAGACAGACAATTTAGAGGCAATGCTGAAAGTATAGAATGGGATGGGATCAAGGGCACATGGAATTGGGAAGGTAAAGAGCCACCTCATTGTGAGAGAGCAGAGTGGACAAGGAAACAATGGTAAAATATTGAAAGATTTTTAGATTAAGGGAACAAGAGAAGAAGATTTTATGGTGAATAGCTTAAGCTTTCTGAGGTAAATGTGAGGCAACTTCCTTAGTTGAGAGAGTAGAGATGGAGGAAGGATGGGAGGTGTGGGGTTATACTAAATGACCTTAAAGGTTCCCTTCTAACTCTATGATATTTTGAGGATATATTTGTAACACTAAATTGTAACTTTGTGAAATATACAGGGGTATAAAATAACATGCAGAAGGGAAAATTGCGAATTTATAGAAGTCTTTAAAGTTAAAGCTTGCTTTTCATGCTAATTTAGGAGTTGACATAGATTATTCCCCTGACTACCCAGTCTGATTCCCAGGCCCATATCAGTTTGATGCTAATTCAAATCTTTGAGATGAGGTAGTATAAGGAGCCTTTGGGACCTAGTTATGCTAAATTCCTATTAATACTTTTGGTTTAGGAAACTGTACATCTGATATGAACTGCATGCTATAGAAATAGAATCTTTCAATGCAGAGAATGACTGGAGGTTAGGTAGGATAGACTAGTCCTCAACTCATTGTCAGAACTGATATGGCCAACAGGTCCAGTGTCCAATGAATGAGCATGGCCCAAGAAAGTAGTTCCACCTACTTATTAGTTTATTTTTCACTGGCTAGGTGACCCTGGGCAAATTACTTAAATTCTCTGCTCCTCAGTTTCCTCATTTATAAAATGGGAATAAGCTTAGCACCCAGTTCCCAGTGTAGTATGGGGACCAAATGAGTTAACATATAAAATGTTTTTGCAAAACTCAAGAGTACTATAGAAAGTGAGTAATTTAATAAGACTAATAATAAACAATAATACAAAACATCTTGTAAAAGGGCCTTTCTGTAAGGTAAAGTTTTGTTTTAACATATAAGTTGTTTTTACCGTATCTTGTTATATAGTCTCTATATTTTTCAAGTAATTGTGAAATGGTAAATATATGATCCATTATTGAATGCTTGTTTATTCCCTATTAAGATACTCATTGGCTCTTCTTCTTAGAGCCATCTTGTCAACTTAGGGTGTGCCATGAGAGTCAAGTGGAAGAAGAAGCAAATACATAGACTGAAACACAAGAGGACAAAGATGAGGCAGAGGTTCAAGTAATCAGACTGTGCTGACCACTGAGGCCACAGGAGCAGAGATGGAATGACCCTTGGAAGGCAGAAACCATCAGGAAATATCACTCTCCCTATGAAACACTGTGCTAGCTCTACCATCTGACTAAGGACTCTTACCACCATTTGACACCTCCCTTACAAAAGGACATGCCACCTTCTAATGCAAATTCCACTTACCTGTTTCTTGATTTTGTGCCATGAGACTCCTTTCATTCCATACTGATTGGTCATTGTGGCTTAGTGTAGCACACCTGTACAATAAATCCTCCCTACTTTCTTGTTTGGGAAAAAAAAAGATACTCATTTAGGGTATCCTTGATTCATGCATAGATGACTCTCATAATGATTTTGTATAGCTGGGAGAGTAGGCATTTAGATTAATATTTATGTCACATTGTAAGAGTACTAATAATGTCTGAAAAAATTCCAAACTTTTGAAATCTCTCCTTCCTTTAGATAACTCATAACTAGTCCTTCAATGCCCTCATAATTATATCATCAACATATATCTCTTCTCATTATAATTGGTCAAATCTAGCTGTTCTTTCTATCTTTATTCTCTTTAGTGAAATTTAAATTGTGATATTAGAGTCAAGTATGGCGAATTCACCATTCTTGTTTGGAGATGTTTTTTTTAAATGATTTTTATTGGTTTATTAAGAAATATTTTACCAAATCACTTCCATCTTCTGTTTTTAGGCCTCCTTCCATTTTCTTCCTTGAATGCCCTTGGATTTTTAAAATGAGCAAAAGTCTATTATTTTCCTGCCACTTCCTCCTATCATTGAAAAAATAAACACAAAATGATTGTAAAAATATAGACAATTAAGCAAAAAAAAAATCTCATTGTCCATTACCATAAAATATATATCTCAACCTGCTTACATGTTCTTATCTGGAGGTGGATAGCATACTTTATCATCAGTTCTCTGAAATCACAGTTGATCATTGTGTTTATCAGAATTCTTAAATATTTCAGTTATTTTGTTTGCAATGTTTTTATTGTATAAATTAGTCTTCTGGTTCTATTCATTTTATTTTATATCATGTTTTTTTATTAGTTTTTTAAAACTGGTTTACCCCTTCATAACTTCTCTATCCCTTATGAGATGATTCTGCTCATAATCTTTTTTTTTTTGTGAGGCAATTGGGGTTAAGTGACTTGCCCAGGGTCACACAGCTAGTAAGTATGAAGTGTCTGAGACCGGATTTGAACTCAGGTCCTCCTGACTCCAGGGCCAGTGCTCTATCCACTGTGCCACCTAGCTGCCCCTCTGCTCATAATCTTTCACCATTCTTGTTTTAAATATCTTACAAATAAGTCTGTATTCTAACTTCTTGTTGATTTTGGCAGCCATCTAAGATGTTTAATGACCGAGGCACTTTGTGGGCTCATTTGGTCTTGTGGCAATATATGTTGGTTAAGTTCATATATGAAATATAATGGTTGGTTTCAATGTAATTTCTATTGCCCATTTCCAACTGTATTTTCAATTATTTATTTAAATAATTTAAGGCTGTGATTTCACTTACACATGCTTTCTTTTTCATATTATTCTTTCTACTTGTTTTCAGTGGTCTAACTACATACAGACAGCTATTTATTTCATTCTTTGTAATGTTATTACCAAATAATATTGCCATTTTTATGTCTTTGATACATATTAACTTTTTCCCCCAGGGCAATGAGGGTTAAGTGACTTGCCCAGGGTCACACAGCTAGTAAGTGTCAAGTATCTGAGGCCCAGGTTCGAACTCAGGTCCTGAATCCAGGGCTGGTTCTTTTTCATTTTTCCCATATATTTCCCTCCATCTTCACCTTTTCCCATTTTTGCACTAGTCAACAAATTTCAGAATATATGCTTATTTGACTTGAAGGGTCTTACCAAGTACTTGATAGAATTTCTCTACCAATTCATTCTCATCAGTTAATGTTGCAATATTTTCACAAATGGTCCTTTTTTTTACAAATGCTTAAAATTAGTACTAGTATACACAGTGATTAAATATTCTATGAAATGATATTCCTTCTTGTCTCTGAGAATATAAGAAACACCACTCAGCCAACTCCTTTGCCTTTCCAAGGAATAGTGATCCATTCTGCTGTTTAACTGTGACTTCTTTTTTCCCTCTGATTTTATTTATTGTTTGTTTTTGGTTTTGTTTTTGTTCTTTTGCTGGGCAATGAGGGTGAAGTGATTTGCCCAGGGTCACACAGCTAGTAAGTGTCAAGTGTCTGAGGCAAGATTTGAACTCAGGTCCTCCTGAATCCAGGGCTGGTGCTTTATCCACTCTACCACCTAGCTGCCCCATATACTGGACTTTTTAGGAGAAGTAACAAACCTTGGGTTTGAGTCTTTATAGCAAGACTATCAATATTGTCTACCTCTTGATCATTAAATAAGGATCTTATATTCAGAGCACCAACACTCATGCTAAGGTTTTTTTTGTTTTGTTTTGTTTTGCGGCTTTTTGATATTCTAAAAGCTATTCTGTTTTTAATGCCCTCTACCTTCTTTCCAACTACTCTGCCATAATCATAGAGTGTTGAAAAATTTTCTAAGTCTGACAAAGGAAAAGAAACAGTGAAGTCTTCAAGCTGTAGAAAGATAGGTATATTGAGAGAGGGTCCTTATCTCACAATAAAGTCGGTAGTGTCACCTGGCTGCTTTTATACCCAAACAGGGCTGTAAAGTATTTATACCCTACTATTTTTAGACCAAGTCCTCCTGTTGTTTCCCCCTTAGCATAATGCAAATGGTACAGAAATGAAATATTTAACATGGTCACCATGCCCAACTCATAGACATGGTCTTTAGTGATAGTAACAGGGTCAAACAAGTACCTGGGAGTCAGTAAATTTGGGGTTCTTCTCAGAGCTTTTTGCACAGTCTAATGCATATCATATCAAATGCTGATTGGTCCCTTAGAAGATCCTATTTTTAGTACCTTTAACTACAATGAAGGGAGATGGTCAAAACAAATTCACAATAGGAACATGTTACACAATTTCTTTCCTGCTTACTGCATTCATTTAAGCCAGTAAAGAATACTCAGAGTACATTGAGAGCAAGTTACATAATATCTTAACCCAAGAGACTAAAGGACACTTAAACATGAGTAAATCACCATTTGTAGTGTATTATACTGATTTCTGTCAGAGTTAAATCTCTTATATTTAAGGGGTGGGGAAAATCTCACTCACAAGAGAAAGTAAGAGGGGGAAAGGTGTTGCACAGGTTAAAGGACCATTTAAAATGTTTTTTTCTTTTTTTCATGGTTTGGTATAGCCAAATAAAAAAATCAAAATCCAGGGTTCAGCCTACTGGTTCTATCCCTCTCTGATTAGTTAGTTTGGTTCTCAGAAAACAGACTCCATTTATTATTAGACCCATATTCAGAGTCTTTTCAGCATGAAAACTTTCAGAATTTATTCTATGTGGGTTATTATTTTGAAGAACGTGCTTCTATATAATTATGAAGCAATTGAGTAGGATTTTATGGAATTTCGTGTGTCCCATTGCATTCCTGTACCATGATTTGTTGATCACTTTTTCTAAAGATTGAACCTTTGTTTCGAGTTCTTTACTACAACCCGAAGTGCTACTACTATGAATACTTTGCTGTATCTAGTTCTTTTCTTTCATTCTTTGATTCTCTTAGGAATATCTGCCTAGCAGTGGGATCACTTCAGTCAAAAAGTACAAAGATTTTAGTTACTTTTTAAGCATAATGCTAAATTGCTTTCTGGAAGAGGTGGGCCAATCCACACCTTTATCAACAGTGCATTAGTGTTCCTGTATTTATTCAGCTCCTCCAATATTGACTATTTCAAGCTTTTATCATCTTTGCCAATTTGCTGGGTGTGAGGTGAAGCCTCAGGCTTGTTTTGTTTTGCATTTCTCTTATTAGTGATTTAGAGCAATCTAAAAATGAACACTTTGAAATAAAGGCAAATTAAATTGCCATTTTCCATGGAAGTTCTATGTTTGTGCCTAGAATATTGGTATTAATATAGCATTAGCTCATTGCTATCAATTTTGTACTAATGACTAATACATGAATACATTATTGATCCCTTGTTTAATCAAATTTTATGTGATTAATATTATATATAATTTAGATTAAAACTTTTACTGCATAATGCATTAGAAACAAAAACAGCTGGGGCAGCTAGGTGGTGTAGTGGATAAAGCACAGGCCCTGGATTCAGGAGGACCTGAGTTCAAATCTGACCTCAGACACTTGACACTAGTTGTGTGCCCCTGGGCAAGTCACTTATCCCTCATTGCCCTGCAAAAAAGAAAAAAGGAAAAAAGAAAAAAAAGAATGGAAATATTTTAATTAGCTTCCTTGCTTCAGTCTCTCTAAATATGACTCCATCCTCCATAATGCTGAGAAAAGTGATTTTCCTTAAGTTTAGATGTGATCATGTCACTCCTTTGCTCAATACATTCCAATGGTGCCCAGTTGCATCTAGGATAAAATATAACTGCTTCTGTTAAGCTTTTAATGCTCTTGACAACCTGGCCTTGACCTAGTTTTACAATCTCAATATATATTATATACGTGCCTCCTATACTCTGTGATCCAGTCAAATGGACCCCTCTCTTCTTATACACTCTATCTTCTTTCTCTATTCCTTCACTCCGTATATCTCTCATGCATAGAATGCAGTCCCTCCTCAACTCTGCCACAAAGAATCTTTTCTTGGTGAATATGCGGATCAACTATCACTCTCTACATCAAGCCTCTTATGGATCCCTCTAACTGCCAGTGTCTTCCCATTAACCAACTGTGTATTTAACTACTTATTCTATGCCTACAGAACAACCATAGAATAACATTATACATGCTTATATCTGTGTTTGTGGTTTCCACTATTGTAATTTATATAATCATATTTGTTAAAAGTTCCTGGAAAGTAGGAATAGTTGGGGACAGTTGGGTGTCACAGTGGATAAAGCACTGGCCCTGGATTCAAGAGGACCTGAGTTCAAATCTGGCCTCAGACACTTGACGTTTACTAGCTGTGTGACTTTGGGCAAGTCACTTAACCCTCATTGCCCAGCCCCCCTCCCAACAAAAGAGAGAGAGAGAGAGAGAGAGAGAGAGTAGGAATTGTTTTATTCTTTGTATTTGTATCCCTACAACATAGTACAGTGCCTGATTCATTGTAATCACTTCATAAATGCTTGTTGATTGACTTATTTCTAAAATAGGGATAGTGACATTTGAACTATGTACTTCACATAATTTTTAGAGAAAAATATAAATTATATAAATATTAATTATTAATAATATTAATATATTTTCCTAGGTAGTAACTATGAATTTAGATAACATAGGACAAAATTCTCTGCCAACTTACCCTTTCATATAAAACTTCACTCAGAGATGCAGCAATGTTGAAACTCTCTATAATGGAATTTTTTGGTATAACTTGAGCACCTAAATGCTTGCTTTAATATATCATGCCTCTAGAATGTTTTAAAATGTCATTTGGATAACTATGTCTTTTCTATACTTTAGTAAGATTAACCTTTGGAGTAAAATTAATCAAAGATCACAAGAAACTGAAGTAGAAATTCGTGTCACTTTTTTTCCATTTTCTTTTTGAAACTTTCATCTTAAATACTGCATCAGTGGTGATCCTTTGAACTTTCAGATTTTGTTCCGGTAGTATTTTTCTTTAGGGAGGTGAGGGAAAACTTCATTCTTTGTCAGCATCATTCCAAATTTGATGACAGGCATTTACTAGTTGATGAAATACCAAGACCCATATCTATATAAGCAGGCAAGCACACAATTGAAAATGAGATCGAGATCTTTCTTCTTTTAATCAGGAGTTATAGTCAGGCAACTAATAAGAATGCCATGCAAACTAGTATATGACTATAATCTAAGACTAAAAATAAAATTGGGGAACAGACCTAAAAGAAACAAAATAAGCACAATCTTCTATATGATGTTTTGTTTTATGGATATTGGTGTGTGTTGATAAGAGGCAAAGATCACTTGCTGGCATCATTCCCCTTATTACCAATGTTAATAATACTTACAGTGTTAATAGAGATAACTATCAGTAATAACTGTTGTTTAATAGGGTTGGTTCTATTTTTTAAAGTGCTTTTGCAAACATTTTTGTATTTGATTGTCTCAAAAAATAGATATATGGGCACTCAATGCAGATAGAAGTAGAAAGAATACTAGACTTAATACAAGGTCCAAATGTAGACAAATATTAATTTTGTGACCTTGGATATGTTACAGTCTTTCTGAGACTCAGTTTGGTTCATTGTGACATTTAAATGAGGAAATGTGAATGAAAGCGTTGTGCTAATTACTTTGATAACTGCATTGATCCATCATCTCAATGATGTGAGTGCTTACCTAAAAAGATACAGATTAGTTCCCATCCACAATGTATTCTGAGTGAATTTTGTCTATTTCTTTCCACATATCCTTCATAGATCCATCTCTGTAATATTCCAAAGGCCTTTCTGAGGTACTTTAATTATTTCATAGATTCTAGTCAATAAAGATTTATTAAACACCTACTATCTGCCAAGTATTGTGTTAACCAGTGCAACCTGAAAGCTGTTCATTGATTACCCCTCATTCTTTCCACATGATTGGTCAAACATCTTTTCTGTTGATCTATTAGTGAAATGTCACCGTGGATAAAGTAGGAAAAGCTGAATTCAAATCCTGCTTCAGACATTGATTAGCTTTGTAACCCTGGGCAATTCACTTAACCTCAATTTCTTCATTCCTAAGACAGGGATAATAATAACACCTACCTATTCTAAGGCTAAAATATCATAATATTTATGTAAAGCACTTTGTAAGTCTTGAAGTACTATTAGAAATGCCAACTTTTGTTGTTAGGTCTATTAAGGCCTGGTTCCATATTTTGTCTCTGACACTTAAGATTGTGAGACTGTAGGGAAATCACAACCTTTCAAAGCAAGGTGTTACCCAATAGATAAAATGGTTAAATGAAATTTTATTTTCTAAGAAATATAATTTTAATAATTTTCAAACTAAAGTTCAATAAAAAATTTGAATAGGTTGAAATTGTGTCTTTTTTGGCTAAGGAGTTTGATGAAAATTATAAAGATAAAATATTTTCTAGCTTTTGAATAATTTTCAAAGGAAAAAATATAAACTATTAACAAACATATGAAAGAATGTTCCAAATAGTACCAATAAGAGAAATAAATGTAAGCAAATATAACTCTGAATTTTTCTCTCATGCCTAACAAATCAATAAAGACGACATAAGATGGGAAGAATAAATCTTGGAGATTTTGTGGACAACATTGCTACAATGTTGACTGAGCAGCAAAATGGTTCAACTATTCTGAAAAGCAATTTGTGTTTCTCTAAAGTGATTAAAATGTCCAAGTACTCTGACCAAAAAAAAATTCACTGAGAGGTCTATAACCTAAGTAGGGCAATATTAAAAAGAAATATTCCATGTATACCAAAATATTTATAATATCATTTTTATAGTAACAAAAAACTGGAAAAAAATTAGTTGCCCATAGATTAGGGAACAGTTAAACAAAATGTGGGGCATTAGTGTAATGGCTATTACTCTACTGTAAGAATCAATTATTATGGGGCAGCTAGGTGGCGCAGTAGATAGAGCACCGGCCCTGGAGTCAGGAGTACCTGAGTTCAAATCCGGCCTCAGACACTTAACACTTACTAGCTGTGTGACCCTAGGCAAGTCACTTAACCCCAATTGCCTCACTAAAAAAAATAAAAAAAACCAATTATTAGTCAATATGATGACTGCAGAGAACCATTAACTGATGCAGAGTTAGGAATAAAAAGAAAAACAATATTCCCAATGACCTTAACAATAAAAATGGAAAGAACAATAGAACCAAAACAATTTAAACTGTTATGAAATTTATCTGACCAAGAAAAGATATAAGAAAATACCTCACTCATTTCTTTGACAAGCTAGGTGACAGGGAATATTAAACCCTACAGATAATGTCAAACTTTTTCAATGTGTTAGATAGTTTTGCTTAAATATTTTTTTCTAATTTTTTATTTGATGTTACAAGGGATGGATCTCATACAGGGGCATTGGGAGAGGACAAATTGGGAAATGTAAGTGATATTAAAGCAAAAGACATCAATGCATATATTAAAAAAAAAACTTTAGAATGCCAGTTTTTTCATCTATAATATAAAATCAGAGGAAAATACATTCATTACCTACATCACAGGGTTGTGAAAAAAGTGCGTTGCAAAACATAAAGTACTATATAAATGTGGGCCACCATTTTTATCACTTTTAATGTCTTTCATATAACTGATAACATGTAAGCCATTATCATTTATCATACCAAAGTCATTTTCAGTAATATGATACAGTTCACTTATATTCACCATCTCGCCATTGCTTCTTATGTCACTGGTCTTTAGATTATTTTAATATCATCTTGTATTCTTTGATTTGAAACCATACAGACTCACTATGTGATTCCCTACCTCCAGGTCTTCATGGTCGATTCCTGTGGTTTCATCAATGGGGGAACCACTGGTTTGGGAGTGGTGGTTTATCTCTAAGTTATAGTCTTGGAGACTTGCCTGGGGAACTATTAAAGATAGATTTAGGGAAAACTGAGATTTATATTTGAAGTCATAGAACCTGGCTTTAAATCTGTTCTTTACTACTTACTACTCATATGACTTTGGACAAGTCACTTAACTGTTTGTGGCCTCAGTTTCCTCAACTGTAAAATGAGAAGACTGCATTTACAATAGATAGATTTTAAGGACCCTCCCAGCTCTAAGATACTATGATCCAATTTTAGAAAGTACAATGATTCCCTTCATCATACTGAGATAGCTCTATCATTATTCTGATTCAACATAAATTATTTTTATTTTTATTTTTTGCAGGGCAATGAGAGTTAAGTGACTTGCCCAGGGTCACACAGCTAGTAATTGTCAAGTGTCTAAGGCCAAATCTGAACTCAGGTCCTCCTGAATCCAGGGCTGGTGCTTTATCCACTGTGTCACCTAGCTGCCCCCAATTCAATATATATTATCTAAAGATCTTATGAAAGTTTATAATACTACAGGGTGGGCCAAAAGTTATAAATATTCAATAACTCCTTTATTTTTTAAAATTTACAATACCATAGAATCATATTCAGTATATATATATATATATATATATATATATATATACACACACACACACACACACATATATGAAATGAATTTACATTACATGTGAAAACCAAATCTCTTAAGTGGCAAAAATAAAGGAAAAATAATTTTCTAAAACTTATTAAAACATCAGACCTCTTCATAACTTTTGTCCCACTCTGTATAGGGGTCCACAATTTTGTCATTGTGGGTACTCCCTCTGTCAGTGAAGATCACAAGCATTCTATGACATGAGAGAAGATGTTGGAACCAAGAAATTTGTCACTATGCACATAATCTGGTGATAAGCCTCTCCAAACTTAACTGGTGCTTGGACTAGAGATATGCCACTAATAATTAGGCACAAAGTCAAAGCCTTTTCAGCTTGTTGGAAGTTTGTATTCTGCTGGAATCACTTTTAAGATCTCAGGGTTGCCTATGAGCCACAAAAAGGCATGACAGTTGGGCTTTATTAGATATTATTTTCATATGTTTGTTAAATATAGTGTTTCCTTCAAATTTTTATGTCAGTTATTAAACTATTTGACACCCTTAAATTCCTTTTAGACAAGTCAATTAAAAACTACACATATATTTATTACAGAAAATTAACTGTATAAAATTTAATATTAAAACAGAGAAGAAAACCCTTAACTTAGACATCATCCTATTTGTAGAGTAGTATAATGCCAAACCAACATCACAGGGAATAAGCCTTACAATAACCCTATGGTTTAGGTTATAAGATCATACACCTAGAACTAGAAGGGACTTGGAAGTCATTGAGACCAATGTAATAATTTTACAGTTCAGGGAACTAAGGCACAGAATGGTTAAATAACTTGTGAAGGGTAGCATGGCATCTGAAGCAGTATTTAAACTCATGTCTTCCAGCATCAAGTCTAAGACTCTATTCACTAAGCCGCCTAATTGCCCCCCTGAATCACCAAGGTGTTATAGATAATGAAAGAGAGGCTCAGAGAGTGACTTCTTATGCTCATAGTCAAATCTTTCAAATTTCAGAAGCAAGTTACTGTCTAGATCTTTTTAACTAAATTGTGAATTCAATTCACTATAGAAGGCTAGCCCTTTGAAGTGGAATATCTGAATAACTCCATCTTTTCATCAGAGAAATATCCTGTAGACCCATCCTTTGTCCTTTGAGATTATCTTCAACTAGCCTTTCAGTTATTGCACCTGGATCAAACTAATCAACTTTTGGTGGAGTTGTGAAAAGATCCAACCATTCTGGAGAGCAATTTGGAACTATGCCCAAAGGGTTATAGAACTGTGTATACCCTTTGATCCAACAATACCACTGCTAAGTTTATATCCCGAAGACATCCCCCAAAAGGGAAAAATACCTATTTGTACAAAAAATATTTATAGCATCTCTTTCTGTGGTGGGTAAGAATTGGAAATCAAAGGAATGCCCATCAATTGGGGAATGGCTAAACAAACTGTGGCATATGGTGGTGATGGAAAATTATTGTGCTATAAGAAATGACAAGCAGGATGACTTCAGAAAGGCCTGGAAAGACTTGTATGAAATGAATTATTGTGAAGTGAGCAGAACCAAGAGAACATTGTACATAGAGACAGCAGTATTGTTTGATGAAGAACTATGAATGACTTGATTATTCTCAACAATACAATGATCCAAGACAATCCCAAAGGACTATTGCTGAAACATACTATCCACCTCCAAAGAAAGAATTGATATTGATGGAACAGACTGAAACATGCTTTCACTTTCTTTCATTTTTTTCTTTTAATCAAGTTTTCTTGTACAAGATGACAAACATAATGTTTTACATAATCATACATGTATAACCTATACCTGATTGTTTGCTGCCTCAAGGAAGGGGGAGGGGAGAGAGGGAAAGAGGGATAAAAATTGGAACAGAAAACTATAAATAAAAATGTTTATTATTAAAAAACACTGAAGACAGGTCATGGTTCATTCTTGTCCAGGCCTGTTTCTTTGTAAATTGAGCAAGTATCCAGTTAGTAATGGGAATGAGCACTTCTGATAAGCTGTAAGCCAATTTGCTGGCCTTCTAAGTGGTGGAAAGTCCCTGTTAATGTAATAGACCTATGGAGGTAAATAGCCCTTTAGGAACCAGTACTCTGGAAAACCTTTCCTGATGCCTCCCCCTGAGTTCTAAATGTTTCACTTGAAATTATATTGTATTCATTCATGTATGGAAATGAATTTTCTCCCCTTATCCCCAGTAAAAAGATCCCTCTCTTGAGGATTGGTACTGGTTATATTTGTGTCCTCAGTACATAGCTGTTTAATTTTTAAAAAATTCTGTATTTAATTGAATTTTTCATCCTCCTTGGCCATTTGCTTCTGCTAAATATGATCCCTAGGTACTAAAATTTGTTTGCTTTCTTTAGCAACCCCACTCTGAACTGCTGGACAGGAAGAAAGCGAGCCTATACTATAAGAACAATTGGTAATGTCAGGCACCCAAAAGCTGGTGTACTCTCTATTCTTAGTTGTTTTATGTAATAATTTGTTTCAAATTTGAAGAAATTATGCTACCATATGAAAAAAAATTCTTCATCCATTTCCATTGGCATTGCAACTCGGCAATCTTTCAAGTATTTGAGTAACAATGCCATAGTGTTATGCAAATATAGGTACTGAAATGAATAGGAAGCTGGCCTTGGGGTCAATAAACTCAGGTTGAAGTTACAACTTTGAGAAAAAGTAATGGTATGATCCTGGGCAAGTCACTTCTCAGTGAACCAGATGATGTTCTATTAGTTGCAGAGGAAGTACAGATCTTATTGACAGAGGAAGCACATTCAGAACTCCCTACACTACATCATAGGTCTAGTCTTATAATAATAATAATAATAATAATAATAATAATAATAATAATAATAAATAGTAATGAGTCGAGGGCAAATCACTTTCCTTCAATGGGCTTCAATTTAGTTATCTATACAGGGAAGGGAAAGAGCTACATGATTCTCAAAGTCACTTCCAAGTTTAAAGTTCTATGATTTTGTACAAGACTAATCAAATACCATTTAAAAATATGTTAGTCCTATTCTAATGCCTAATAGTGACATTATTTGCCACTTTGATTTCTCAAATGTAAAACACAATTCTGGCAAGTTCTATCAAGCTGAAAAGGCTTATGGTACAGAGTAGGGCAGGCTGTCTTTCTGCCATTAGAACACATGCACATGTGTGTACTCACACATGTACATAAATACATGTATACAATGCATGCATTGTGTAAGGGTCTGGGTTTTTTTTTGGGGGGGGCATTGAGGGTTATGGGACTTGCCCAAGGTCACACATCTAGTAAGTGTCAAGTTTCTGAGGCCAGATTTGAAGTCAGGTCCTCCTGAATCCAGGAGTTTATCCAGTGTGCCACCTAGCTGCCTTCAAGGGTCTATTGTTTTTTTTCAAATACATTTTCAAATAAATATTTAAAACATCATAGAAAAACCTAAATTACTCATAACTGAATGCCCTGAAATTTCAATCCCAGAAAATGTTGAGTACGGTAGAATAAGCTAGTGATCAGGCTAATTAAGTTTGGAAAGGTTCATCTCCAAAGAGTTGGCTACCATATGATGAAATGTTTCATCCACAATAATTCATGAAATGGGCAAAGCTATGATCTGATCCTTGGCTTTTCTCCTTGCATAGCAATAGTGGCAAACTGGTAGAAAGGGGTAAGAGATCCCCAGGAATAACAAAATATTTAGACTTTTGAGATAAGCAAGATTTATTCTAATAAAAGCAAAAACTCACTTGATCACATTTAGTATTTATTATTTTTGTTATCTTGAAAGAGGATGTCGAAAGATAATGTGGATTGTCCACTTTTTTTCATAAAATTTTTAGCCTTAGCACCTGTTAAGGGGAAAAATGAATGATTTTTCTTAACACTAGGAATCTATGATTCATTTTAAAATATTTCTGAGAAGTTTATAAGTTGCTTTTCCTATTATTAAAAATCATTTTTCTGAGTTCCATAAAATGGCTAATCAGCCCCAAATATTACACTCTAGACCCAGTGACCTGCTTCCATTTCTTTCTTGCATGTCTGCAAGAAATAACCCACGTTTAACAATTGAGCTTTATTTTTTATTGCCGAACCCAAGGCAAAGTCAGCCTGGGGTTCAAGTTCTCAAAGGATGGGCAGATTTAATAAATTTGTCACTACTTTGATGGTGGGAAAGATATTACTTGACTTGAGATGAAAGTGAAGGGTGGAGAGTATTTGAATTGAATACAACCCTTACGTTGCTAATGTTGATACAGAACTAAAGAACCCAAGTGTTTATTTTTATTATAGGTTGCAACATATCATGAGTGTTTTCTAATAATTCATTTTAATAATTATCTCTTTTTGTTTAGTTTATTTTAAATGTTATTTTATTCGTTGAGTTTTTGGGGTTTTCCTTCTAAAAAGTGAAGGGCATCATATAGTTTCTGCTATAATATATCTGTTCAAAATGGTTGTGAAATATATTAAGAAAAATTCCAGCCACTTAAAAGGTAAAATAGCTCACTATTACATTTAAGTAGAATTTTTTAAATAGCTACAAGCTTCCAGGAATGGAAGGTTTTTGAAGATCAAATAACTCAGTGTTGAGTCAGTGAGTATCAGGTAAGCTGTCCAGGGTTTGCATTTAAAAATGCATTTGTAATTGTCTTTTGTCTCTATTTTCTAATTCATTTTTAGGGGCTTTAAAGATCTGTTGTAACAGGACTCTTGTTACATTTAATAAGTGCCATGTTGATTGGCGTTCTCTAAGTAGGCTTTTCAGTTTGCCTGTGGGGAAATTTAATATAAAAACATTCAACATTCTTTTATTAGTGTTTTTTACTATTCCCAGTCCCATCAGACCTTTGGTGCAAGCAGTGTATTATTGAAAAGCTTATCTGTAAGAAGTGAGCCAAGGGGAAATTCAGTCTTTATTAATATTGACATCATGTTCCTGCACAATGGCTGTCTAAAGAAACTTTTCAATTGGATTTCAAATGCTTTGATGCAATATACATGGAAACAACTGAATTCATGATTTAACATAGAATAGTGAATGATGCTGTAGTCTACACACCCCAAACAAAGCTTGTGTTCAAAGGTACACCAGGGTTTGGTTTAAGAAGGACTTTTAATAAAGATTTGGATAGGAGAACATTAAGATGTTAGTGGATTTTTAAAAGTCACTGAATATTTAAAATTTTTCTTTCTTCATGCTTTTTGAGGGGGGGGTTGGGAGACAGGTCTTTGTAAAAATAAGATATTTCTCTGAATGAGACCTGTTTTTTTATAATGGAAGCTGTGGTCATGGCTTCTGTCTTAATAGGATTGAAAAATGTGTTATCTTAGATTATAGTTTTAGATCTAGAGGGGTCCTTCTAGGTTAATGAATCCAACCCCATCATTTTATGAATGAGGAAATGGAGTTTCCTCAAAGTTAAGTGATTTGCTGAGGATCACCCAGCCTGTGTATGTTTGTGGTGAAATTTGAATCCACATCTTCTTAACTCTAGGTCCAATATCTTATACCAAATTGCCTCTTGGATAAAATTCCTCCATTTCTATGCTAACTCAATGCTGTTTTGAGCCATGATATTCAAATTTCTTTTTCACAATAAGCAAGAAAAAAAAAAGGTAAATTATTTCCTCTAGCTGCACACTTAGGTGAGAATCATGCTTTGGTAAAAGTGTGTTTTACTCTCTTTACCTCTCCAAACACTGGGCCAAATATTTCATGAAAAATGATTAATTTCTCATTGCTATCAGACAACTCTCTAAAATAGTGACTCATTGTTTTTTTTTTTCAGTCTCAGCATTCTTTTACATTCTCTAAAATTATTGAGGACCATAAATATTGCTTATTAGGTCTATATTTACCAATATATACTGTATTAAAAATTAAACCTAATTAAGTTTAAAATGTTTATTAGTTCATTGAAAATAATAATGAACTCATTATATGGTAGCACAAATAACATAGTTTGTATGAAAAATAACATTTTCCCAAAACAAAGAATTAAAGAGAAGAGTAGTATTATTTTACATATGTACTAATGTAAATTGCAAGTTAATTTTGTACCATCAATGCAAATGTCAACAAAGCTGTTCCAAGATAAACCATGAAATTTTTAAAAATAAATTAAATATTTTGAATATTTTAGCACCACTTATATTTTTTGGCAAGCCTTTGCATAGAGTAAGATATTAGATGATCTGTCAGTGCTGATTCCAGAGAAAATACAAGCAAAACAGCAAGTCCAATGATATCTATAAATTTGTCCATTTTAAGGTGATATTCTACAAATTCATTCTACAAATGATACATTAACTGAGTCTTTATATTTGCTGCTAATTTCTTTAAACCATAGGTCCATATACCTTCTAGAAAACCACTATTTTCCTGAAAGAATGAGAGTGAAAAGGACAATTAATTACCTTAATATAATTATGAAAATATTTTTTTATCTTGCTGATCCCTTGCTCCAATAATGATTACAAAAATGATGTCTTCATATTGGCATTTACCCACATAGATAAAACTAATGGGTCTAAACCAAAAAATATATAAACATATTTGGCAAATCGATATATTAATCAAAGGAAAATTAATGCCTCAAAATGAGTAAATGACATAGTAATGATTAAATGCTTAAGCTGATATCATACAAAGATACATTTTTATAGCTTTGAGGGTTTTGTTTTTTGTTATTATTGTTCTTTGATGAAAGACTCCAGCTTAGCATTTCTGTAGTATCTTTTTCTGGTCAACATATTACTGGAAATCTTCTAATTTTTAAGACTTTAGAGTAAGGTTTAGCTTCTGTAAGATAGTCCTTTTTTAAAAATAAAATAAGATTATAAAACAGATTGATTTAAAGGCACATTATAATTAGCTGCTGAATATGTTAAAAGGATAGATTATTCTCCATGAATCACACTGTTCACTTTGTGTCATTCCCCATTCTAAACTGCCAGCTTAATTTCTCCTCATTTTTCACCACAAGAGCCTTTTTTTTATTATGCCAATAAGGTGATTCCTGACATGTAGTTGTCATGAAATAGGCACACCTTTGTGAGAGAATGAATTATAAATAGTTTTGTTTCAAACTTCGAAATAATCTGGAGATATGATTATTTGATTTGGAGGTTGCTGAGGAAATCTACCTGGAAAGAAAACTTGTTGAAAAAGAACTTTCCAGACTTAGTAGATATTAGGTCCTCTGACAAATATTATAATGCAAATGGGGAAAATCTAGGAAAGATTGAGCAAGAAGATAATAATGCAAGATGTTATTGGTCAATGATGCCTTTGGGAAAGACACCACAGTATTCAAAGGATCACGTACTTTCAAATACATTTGATTATGGCTGACATCTTATTTAAGAAAATGTTTAAGGCCCTTCATATAACTGACAGTGTATATGATAGAATTCTTAAAAAAGAATCATTTATCTACTGTGCCAGTTTACAAGGCTCTTTCACAATGGTACTCCAGTAAAATAGCCAGAACAGGAATTCTTGTGCTTATAATGTAGGATGTCCAATATATTCAAAGTTGCAGAAAAAATCCCTTTGAATGGTGATGTCATCCAGGTATTCCTGATTAGGAGTGAAATTGTATTGAGTGATTGTCAGTCTCAGGAACATCATGGAGCATCCTAAGTATGATACCTAGTTATGCTAAAGGTGTTACTATGACTACACCCATGGGGAAAAAAAAAACCACAAGTGGATGAACTATGTTGACTATGATATTCAGGTAATTGAATAAATCATAGAACTAATATGTCAGTATATATGTCTTTCACAGACACTGTGAAAATAATGAACTGGATCCAGAGTTAAACAAGAGAGCATGCCAGTGTTCTTTGTGGCATTATACAATACTTATAAAGACCCCAACCTTCTCCCTTCGATAAGGATTGGTCATTTTATACAACAATATACTTCTTATAGGTGTTAAGCATGAAATACCATAGTTTCTCAAGAATTAAACCTGAATGCCACTCAAAGAACAATGGAGAAGCATGGAATGGGTATTAGCAGTCTATGATATATTACAAATTCTGAAATAGAGAAGCAACATAAAGAATTTTATCAAAGAAATATATAATTGGAAAAAGGAAGATGTGCCAGTCATAGATTGAGGACTGATGGACAGTCTATATGATTCATTGGTATCTATGCAATGACAAGAGAGCTAGAGGAAGACCACCAGAATGTTTAGTGAGACATATGGGTAGGATTAATGGAAAGGGACAAATAAGAGTTGTACAGAATGGAGGAGCTGTAACTCAGATCACTGGAGGATGTTTGGTGTTGAGATCTAGCAAAGTATCAAAAAACCTTTTTTTTTCAGATAAAAAAAGTAGTAAGATATGATTTTCCCAAAGAAATAAAATGAGTAAATCACCGATTGGAGACTCAAAATCAGGACTTCTACCGCAGCATTCAAGGCTCTTTCCATTCTGTCATACCTCTTCTAATTCAAATGATGGTTTGACTAGAAATGATGGCAAGATTGTTAGTTCCTTCAAAATGTATTCAAAAGATACAAATTAAAAATAATACCATTATGTTAAACAGATTTTGAAGAAAATTTTGTAGTTTTATACAATATTGTTATCCTCTAAGTACTAAAACTTGCATAAGCCTTACAATATTGTCTATGGTTTGCTTTTATACTATTAGTGATAAAAGTAATGTGCAATGGGGCAGCTAGGTGGCACAGTGGATAAAGCACCAGCCCTGGATTCAGGAGGACCTTTGTTCAAATCCGGCCTCAAACACTTGACAATTACTAGATGTGTGACCCTGGGCAAGCCACTTAACCCTCATTGCCGTGCCTCCAAAATAATGTAAAACATAATAAAATGTGTGTACTGGTTTCCTATTTGTATTTTGTCCTCTTCTCACAATATTTTTGACCAATTTTCTATGATTGTTCTAGAATATGACATTCAGATCCTTATTTTGTTTGTGTTTATCTAGGTGACCAAAAATTTTCTGATTCTCTAATTGCACTCTGTCCTCTAGGTCTGTTACAGCAGTCTTCTGATGTTCTCTTATTAAAATGTTATAATTTCCCTTTTGGCATTGGGTAAAGGTATGTTATTTACATTTGTTTGACATTTGATTACATCAGATTCTGATTCTTTCCTAGAAGGAAGTATTCATGGTATGTAGGCATGATGCTTTAGTGAAATCTACTTATAAAACTATATTTCCAACACATTTTTCATTTTCTTTATCTCTCCTCTTTTTGTGCATTGAACTCATCAAATATAAAAGTGTTTCTTGATTTAACATTTGGGGACCATAATGAATTCTTTGTCAAATTTCTCTGCTTCATTTTATACCACAAATATTGATCTACATCCAAATGATTCTACATTCTTATGAATGTGGATGCTTTCTCCAACAATGCATACTTGCTGATCTTATATGATTCTTGTCCATCACTTTCCAAAAATTTTCCATAGAAAGTGCACCCAACATGTTGAAACTTCCACAACTTCTCTTGTCATAATTAGGATATTAGTGGAGCAAATTTGCTACCTAGATTTTATCTTTTCTTCTTACCACATGCAATACAACTGCTTTGTTTTATATTTCTTCAATGATATTCTTAACTCAATTTCTTTATTTGATTTTTTTTAAATTTATAATGAGTTTCTGCTCATTTTGCCTCAACATGAGCCTCTCCCTTGTCCTCTGAGTAACATCCAATTTAAATTCTTTGGAAACTAGTTTTCCATGACTAATAGCCATACAATACTAGAAGGCGTTCAGTATTGAGAAAATAGACCTTTCTTTCTTTCTTTCTTTTTTTTTTTTTTTTTAGTGAGGCAATTGGGGTTAAGTGACTTGTCCAGGGTCACACAGCTAGTAAGTGTTAAGTGTGAGTCTGGAATTGAACTCAGGTACTCCTGACTCCAGGGCCAGTGCTCCATCCACTGTGCCACCTAGCTGCCCCCGACCTTTATTTCAAGAAGGAATTTGGTATCATCTAAGAAACCTTAAAATTTCCCATAGGCAATCTTATCCTTTCTTCTCTTCCCATTTCATTTATTGTCCATTTACATTTCTTTGCAAGAAATATGTATATGTGTACATGTATACATATATTTGTTTATATTATATATAAGTATAGGGGCAGCTAGGTGGCACAGTGGATAGAGCACCGGCCCTAGAGTCAGGAGTACCTGAGTTCAAATCCGGCCTCGGACACTTAACACTTACTAGCTGTGTGACCCTGGGCAAGTCACTTAATCCCAATTGCCTCACTTAAAAAAAAAAAGTATATATAGGTATACGTGTATGAGTTCTACAGGTTGTCCATCTAACTGATGTCATAGAGAGCATATGCTCTTTTATATACTTGTTTGTTTTTTTCTTATTTGGATGACTAGTCAAGATTTTTAACGGTTTAAATATTATCCAGGAGGATCATAATTTTCTTGTGGTGATGCAACTAGCATGATGTCACATGGAAATAGGAGTTGCCTAGAAGACTGCATCATCTATTGGAAATTCATCTTCAATATGATCTCTGCCCTGGATCTCCTATATTACATTTTAAATCATGTTTGGTGAAAATCTCTCTCCCTATTTTATTCCTTATCTGATATTGATTATCAGAGTTTGATTAAATAAATTATCTCATTTGTGAAATCAACCAAGAAATTATGCCTAAAGGTGGATATCTGTGTCTGGGGGTGGAGCAGAACAAATTTTATTGTGAGAGTTGCCTTTAATTTGGTGTTTTACTCTACCAAATAAAAAATATTGTCCATAAATAAGAAGCCCAGAAGGATATTTTGTTTTCTACATCTTTTAGTCAAATTTTTAATAGTAAAGATATTCTTGTCTGTAGAATAAAATATTTGAGACCCTTCCTATTCCCCACTGAGACATTTAATAAAGATATCTTAAATATGTGTAGGTATATTCACCTATAGTTTCTTTTTTATTATTTTATCATTCTGAATATTAGAATCTGAGATTTTTTTTCTATAATTTTGATATCTTGCTTTTTCCAGTGCCTTCAGACTGAGTCACCTCCAATGTGGCTCTCCTCTACATACATTTAATATAGTCCCATCTTTGTTATCCTTTTACATCCTTTGTATAAACAATGTAATTGTATATGTAGATTCTGTTTTCCTTAATGTTGAAAAAGCTTGTTATTTTAAAAAATTACATATCGTTTCTATCTTTTATCAGTTTATGATCCTGCTTCCAACTTCATCCTAACATGCCCTTGAAATGACTTTGCTAAGTTTCATATATTGCCAAAATTTTTAAAACTTTTTATCTTTCATAATTTTTATGTTATGATGCAATGCTCTTCATCCATTATGTTTGTCAGATTTTATAAATTAATTTAAATTTTAAACTGGCATTGTCATTTGGTGTCATATCTCAACTGTCAAAGGAGTGCTGAGATAGTTTTCAGGCCTCCCCCCCCCACCACTTCTGGTTATGGCAATTGATTCATATTGGTTGAAGTTCTATATGAAATCATTGTAATTGGTATTCATGTAATTTTCTATCCATAGGCCATTTTCTCAGTATCAATAATTTCATTATTGGATTCTTTTTTTAATTGTAAGCCATGGGGCAGCTAGGTGGTACAGTGGATAAAGCACTGGCCCTGGATTCAGGAGGACCTGAGTTCAAATCCAGCCTCAGACACATGACACTTACTATCTGTGTGACCCTGGGTAAGTCGCTTAACCTTCATTGCCCCACAAAAAAAAATTTTTTTTTTTTTTAGTGAGGCAGTTGGGGTTAAGTGACTTGCCCAGGGTCACACAGCTAGTAAATGTTAAGTGTCTGAGGCCGGATTTGAACTCAGGTACTCCTGACTCCAGGGCCGGTTCTCTATCCACTGTGCCACCTAGCTGCCCCCAAAATAAAAATTTTAAAAAAGAAATTGCAAGCCATATTTTCTTCTCATTTTTCATCTTCTTCTAGTTTTGTAGTAATTTTTATCCTTACTTTAGCAGGTCAGTGACTTATACTCAGTAATATTTGGTGCTTACCATACACAACAACTTCTAATTCTTTTCTTGGGAAAAAAAAGTATTTATGTTGCATAGACACAAGATCATTGTAAAGTACATTGATTGGCCTTTTTCTACTTTCATTCTTTATTCTTGATCCTTATCTCTCAACATTTTTGTTAGCTTTACTTAATCTCATATTTGTATTGAAATTATTTGGGTTCATAGTATGATGTGTGTGTGTGTGTGTGTGTGTGTGTGTGTGTGTGTGGCAAGTGGGTTTAAGTGACTTGCTGAGGGTCACACAGCTAGTAAGTGTTAAGTGTCTGAGGCTGGATTTGAACTCACGTCCTACTGAATCCAGGGCCAGTGCTCTATCCACTGTGCCACCTAGCTACCCCTTCATAGTATGTTTTGATACAATTTGGGTAATCCTATTCTTCAAATAATTTCTTCAACTTTTTTTTTTTGCAGCAGATACTACACAAATTAAAATTATTTGCTTCTGTGTGTTATTCTTACTAATAAATATCATGAACAATGAAATATGTTATGACCCAATATTCCATGTAATGCTATTTCTTTATGTGCAATAAAATGTTATAATTCTGCTTTTGTGTGCCTGACAAAAATAACTCTGCCAATTCTTTTGTTTGCATATCCAAGGAAAACCTTTGAACCATCCCTCCATTTAGCTTATATTTTTCTTCAGTCTTCTGGTTTCATTAATTTTTAATTACCTTCCAATTAATAATAATCTATATTTCTCTCATTATTCCCCACCACTGGGGGAAAAGAAAAGAAAAATATATCTTTTTATCAGCTGTGCATAGTTTAGCAAAATGAATTTCCACATTTGGCATGTCTAAAAATGCATGTCACATTTTGTAGTTGGAGTCAATTACCTCTCAATTAGGAGGTGGGTAGAAATTTTTATCACCAGTACTCATACTCTGAAATTATGGTAGGTCATAGCATTAATGAATATTCTTAAGACTATCAAAATTGTTTATGCTAACAATTTTGTTGAAATTATATAAATTCGTCTTTGAGTCCTCCTCATTTTATTCTGCATCCATTCATACATATCATCCTGGGGGTTTTTGGAAACTCTTCCTTTCATTGTTTCTTAATGAACAATAGCATTTCATTACATTCATATAATTTGCTCAAACGTTCCTCAAATCATGACCACTGTCTTAGTTTCCAGTTCTTTGACAATAAAAAAGAGCTTCTATAAATATTTTTGTACTTTTTAGTCATTATTTCAAATTATTTTGCATAATACTTGAAACAGTCCACAGCTCCAGTAACAGAGCATGAATGTGTTCATTTTCCTATAGCGCCAAACACTTTTGACATTTTTATTTTTTGTCAACATTATTAGTCTAATGGATGTGAGATAGAATCTATGAATTGTTTTATTTTGCATTCTCTAAATATTAGAAATTTGGAACATTTTTTTCATAAGGTAATTGATAGCTTGGATTTTTGCCTGAAGTACTACCAGTTCATATACTTTGACCATTTATTTGTTGTTTGAGGAATGGATCTTTGTCTTATAAATTGGGATAAATTCATTACATATTTTGGAAGTGAGACCTTTAACAAACAAACTTGCTGCAAAGATTTTTTTCCCTTTACCATCCCCCTCCAGAGAAAGAACTGATATTGATTGAACACAAACTGAAGCATGCTATTTTGCATTTTTGTTTAGTTTAGTTTTTTTATTTGAGTATTTTTATATAAAATGACTAATATGGTAATGTTTTACATAAGTATACATGTATAACCTATATCATTGTTTACCACCTCAAGGAGGGGTGGGGGTAGGGAGGGAATGAGAGAGGGATAGAATTTAGAACTCAAAACTTTAAATAAATAAAAATATTGTATATAAAAAAGAAGAGAGGTTTTTTTTTTCCCTTGCTGATCTTCACCTTTCTAATTTTTGATGCATTAGTTTGTGCAAAAACAAATTTTTTATTGTATGTGATCAAATTTGTTCATTTTATCTTCCGTAACTATCTCTATCCATTGTTAATTCATTAACTCTTCCAATATTAATGATATGAAAGATAATTTCTCCTTTGCTGCTCTAATTCTAGCAGCAGCTAGGTGCTGAGGTGGATAAAACTCTGGGCCTGGAATTAGGAAGATCTGAGTACAAATTTGACCTAAGATACTACAGTAGGGTGAAAACAGGCAAGTCACTTAACCTCTATTTCCCTCAGTTTCCTCATCTATAAAATGGGCTAAAGAAGGAAAAGGCAAACCACTCCATTATCTTTGCCAAGACTCCATATGGGGTCACAAAGAGTCAGGCATGACTGAAAATGTCTCAACAACAACTCCCAAATGAGATTTCAAAGGCCTCGATTGTAGGAATTGTATCATATAGCCTTGTATAACCTTAATATCTAGGCTAGTGTCTTTCTTCAGTGTCTGACCCTGAAATCTTATGGCCAATGGAAAATCACTCCATTCTCAAGTAATTTATTCAGGCCCCTGTGGTTCTGATGTAATAGATATATCTCTCCAACTGTTTGAAGGGTTAGCCAAACTCAGCCTCCAAGTTTTAACTTTATGGCTGCTGCAGAGAAAAATCTAATAGCATTTCTATCCTTTCACTTCATTTTAGTAGAAAGCCAATATCCCTTCTTCTATCATCAAAAAATAATAATGAAATTAAATGAGACAACAAGTACACCCATATAGTACTGTTTATATGGGATCAAAAAACAACTACAAAACAGTCCCTGTGCACCATGCACAGAGAATGATGGCTTTTATAATCATGGTTGTGTTCATGTACCGTTACCAGTTGGCAATACAATTGATGTAAAATGTATGTTTCTACTTCCTAAGTAGAAGAGGTTGTATAGTCCATTAAAGATCTTAATTATTTTACTCTAGAGTTTTGGGAAAATGCTTGGACAAACCTATTTTATGGAATATCACACACGGTCCATGGTCATAACATAATACAATAAACTTTATGGTATAGTTAACTGCATAAATAGCGCTTAGGCAGAAACACTTTGGTGCTTAGAATTTCACATGGGCTACAGGACACCTGTGGTCTATCTAATTTAAACTAGAGCAAAATTAATATTTAAAAATGATAACTGGCTATAATTTTAGAAAAGATATTTTAAGGACTACATTTTAAAACTAAAGCTTTAAAAAACCACAAGGGATTATGACCATATATTCAGGGCTAGAAGAATCTTCAAGGATCACTTAGTCTAATATCTTTATTTTATAGGTGAGATAGCAATGAAATCTGATTTATCAAAGGTCATATGCTAATAAGTAGCAGAGTGAGAATTCAAACTCAGATCCTCTGAGTCCAATCTCAGCATTTTGACTCTGCTATTTAGCTATCTTTTCTTCTTTCTTCCAGATGTTTGAGTACTGAGGATTTTAATATAGATGTCTTATTTTTCAGTGAGTCAAAGTAGTGTCATAAATGTGTGTATAACAACAACAAAAATACACATACATACAAAAACAAACAAAAATCCACAAAAACAATATGAAACAAAGTACTATGAAGACCTAGAAAATAAGTCTCTTATATGGAAGTGCTGCTGTCACAGAAAAAGATGACCAAATTTATGTGAAACAGATTACATCTGCTCCTTCCCTCCAAAATATACAAGTAAAGATGGCCCCAAAGACAGTGAAAGTATCCCATTACCAATTGGAAAAATTCTACCCTTGATATCTATCATTTTTGGGCGTGGGGCAATGACGGTTAAGTGACTTGCCCAGGGTCATACAGCTAGTAAGGGTCAAGTGTCTGAGGCCGGATTTGAACTCAAGTACTCCTGAATCCAAGGCTAGTGTTTTATCCACTGTGCTACCTAGCTGCCCCAATATCTATCAATTTTAAAGTAATATCATCTAAATTACTAGTTCTCACTTTTTTTATCCCCTCTATATTCTTTAGCAACTATCTTTTCAAATTACATAAGACATCTGTATTCCACATTATCACATTCTCTATCGGACTTTACTTTCAAGAGAAAGAGAAAGCAATATTTCATTTGTTGTGTCTAGAAGAATAAAGGTTTTAATGTTGAGGGTCCAATGTGGAATATATAGGGAAATTATGATAATAATTGGAATGGAATAACAAGTAGAAGTTGATCATTGAGTCAAATCCAAAGAGTGAAGCTGGTGGGAAATGAATCTCTGAACCCTATAGCTTTCTAGACAACTTTAAAAGACTAAAGCTGGCATAAAAGGTGTCAAAATGCATTTGTAGAGGTAGTTTCTTTATCAGAAAGTTCCCTATATCAAGGAAATCACATGTCTGTGCCATTCCTAGTTAGTATTTCACTGTTAATACATTTTAGTACATAAAGGCTCTTGAAAATAAACAAACTTCCTACAAGTAATTTAAATATTGTTTTAAAAGTTTTCTTTAAACTAGAATAAGCTTCCTTCCTGTTCCATGTGATTCTAGTGCTATTCTGGGATCATTTGAAGTGATCCAGGGTGAAAATGATCTTTACTATCCTGCTTTCAAAAGATCTTAGAATAAAATGTTCCATCATTCCCCACCCTCCCCATACCCACTCCCCACATCCCCATCAAATATGGATCATAACAAAAATAGATTGATACAGGGGAATGAACTAGATGTCCTTTAGTCCCTTCTAATTCTTAGACTAAGCAATATTTCTTTTTGGTTAGGCAATTGGGGTTAAGTGACTTTTTTTTTTTCCTGCTCTGCTGGTCTCCTGACTGCGCTGCACAGACAGATGCTGACTGGAGTTCGACTCGGCCCGGCTCGCGGTTAGCAGCAGCACGCACTTGACGTGGTCTCTCTCTCTCTCCCCAAAGGTGGCCTTGGGATTTTGGTGAGTTTTATACGGAATATAGACTATGCTTAGACTTAAGATGATTTGTATTGTATTTCTACTTTCCTATCCCTCTAATCAACATCACCTGGTAACTACCATACAATAAAAGCTGTAACTAGAAAACCAGAAGCTTCTTCCATTTACTAGTCTGGGAGATAAATTAAGGGAAAGGTAAAAGAGGGGAGATTTATGATTTAATATCCAATTTTAAATCTCACAGTTTGGTCACACAGCCAGTAAGTGTCAAGGGTCTGAGGCCACATTTGAACTCAGGTCCTCCTGAATCCAGGGCTGGTGCTCTATCCACTGTGCTACCTAGATGCCCCTAGATTAAGCCATATTGTATTGGGATAGGGTTGAAGAAACTGAGTTATGCCATTCTTGGATTATAGATATAGTAATAATATTTGTATGGAGAGAAAAGAAAACCTAAAACCCTGGTGCAACCTAAATATACTAGTAAATATACTAGTGGGAGAAGAACAAGTTTTCAACCATAGTACCTGGGTCACCCTTTACTCATGGGACACTCAAAATGTCTATTAGAGGTTCAGATAGCTCAAAAGGACTGCTCATGAGATCTCACAAATGTATTTGTTTTTCCTTTAAGCAGCCAAAGAACACTCTTAAATGAAAACAAAAGCATCCCACAGAATAGAATAATAAGAAGATTTGTATGAAAGCATTCCCCCATGATTCTGAGTACCCACTCCCACAGATATGCACACACTCATTGAAAAGAAAAAGAATATACAAGGATCCCATAAGAGTGGCCCATGCTTGAAGAACACATAAGGAGGAAAACTCACACTTCTGACACTGGTGATATTGGAGATGTCTTCTGATGATGTAATGTCTGAAAATGTCATTGTACCATTATC
Source organism: Dromiciops gliroides (assembly GCF_019393635.1). Lineage (NCBI taxonomy): Eukaryota > Metazoa > Chordata > Mammalia > Microbiotheria > Microbiotheriidae > Dromiciops > Dromiciops gliroides. The sequence continues at coordinate 120,796,916 of NC_057863.1, forward strand.
AGTCTCTCCCCTCTCCCCAGAGGGAGGAGTACATTATTCCATTGGACTCTACTTGTATCTTGGTGACTGTAGTATGGATACTCTCTGTTTAATCAAACAATCAGTAAATATTTATTAAGCACCTACTATATTTCAGGCATTGTGGTATGCACTGAGGATTAAAAAAGAGGCAAAGGACAGTCCCAACCTCAATTAATGAGAGAGATTATATACAAACAAATATATATATGAAGTGAGATATATAGATATGATAAATAAAACATAATTAACAGAGGGAAGGCACTGGAATTAAGAAAGGTTGGGAAAGGTTTCTTGTTGAAGTTGAAATTTTAGTTGAGACTTAAAGGAAGACAGGTAGGTCAGTAGTCAGAGCAGAGGAAAGAGAGCATTCCAAGAATGAGGGACATTTGAGGAGGATACTGAGAGCTGAGAGATGGAGTATTTTATTTGTGGAACAACCTGGAGGATGGTGTCACTAGATCAAAGAATATATCTTGGTAAGGTATAAAAAGTTTGGAAAAGTAGAGGGCCAGGTTATGAAGGGCTTTGAATGCCAGACAGAATATTTTGTATTTACTCCTAGAGGCATTAGGAAGTCACTGGAGTTTATTAAGTGTGGGGGCATGTGTGACATTATCTGACCTATGTTTTAGGACAATCACTTTAGTGGCTGAATGGAGAATGGTTAGGAATGGGGAGAAATTTGATGCAGACAGACGCATCTGCAGGCTATTATAATAGACCAGAAATGAGCTAATAAGGGCCCACATTAGAGTGGTGGCTTTGTTAGAAGAGACAAGAGGGTGTATTTGAGAGATTTTGAAAGGGTAAAATTAAGTCTTAGCAACAGTTTGATTTGGCAAGGGGGATGGTGAGAAATGGTGAGGAGTCCAGGATAATTCCTAGGTAGCAAGCCTAAGGGAGTCTGGGAGGATGGTGTTGTCCTCTGTAGTAATAGTGCAGGCGGGCAGGGGAAGGGAAATGTAAAGTCTAAAATTCTAGCTGTGATGTCTAAAATCTAATGAGTGGTCACCTTAAATTAGAAGCTTTAGCAAGAGTTTAGGCTTTGACATATTTATTAAAGTGTATTAGAAATTAGTGAAGAGCGCAAGAGAGGAAAACCCTAGTTTGGATCTAGTCAGTATATCCAGAGAGAAAAACTTGCCTTTCTCTAAAAGCCCATGTGAAGTTCTCTGCCACCACCCCAAAGTCCGGGCAAAAAGATCTCACTTTTCTGTGGCCTCTCCCAAAAGCCCCATGTCAAACAGGAAGCAGGGCCATCCTTGCACACAGCTCCAAGCTAATTGGGTGGTAGCACCAATTGACACAACCCACAGGTGGCAGATATCACTTCAGAAACCAATCCAACCTTTGACACCCCAGAAAGGTCACTTCATGCTTTCTCCTCATGGCGGAGCCTCCCTGCAATATCATTCTCAGCAGGTTGGTAGCACTCTGATTCTCACAGAAATATAATGAATTCTATGTTGGACATATTGAGTTTAGGAGGTCTACTGGATATCCAATTAGAAATTCTTAAAGGAATTAGGAGATGCTTGATTAGAGGTCAAAAGAGAGATTGGAGCAGGATAGGTAAATTTGAGAATCATAAACATAGAGATCGTAATTAAGTCCATGGAAGCAGATGAGATCACGAAGTGAAGTAATAGAGGGAGAAGGGAAAAGGACCCAAGAATGAGCCTTGAGGGACACCTATGGTTAGATGACATGATCCTTGGAAAAAGATCCAGCAAAAGAGACAGAAGAACAGTCAGAAAAGGAGGAGAAAAAACAGGAGAGAGTGTTATCCTGAAAACCTAGAGAGAGGAGAGTGATAACAGTGTCAAAAGCTACAGAGAGGGGGAAGCTAGATGGCATAGTGGATAAAGTACCGGACCTGGATTCAGGAGGACCTGAGTTCAAATCCCACCCCAGACACTTGACACTTACTAGCTGTGTGACCCTGGGCAAGTCACTTAACCCTTATTTCTCTGCCAAAAAAAGCTACAGGGAGATTAAGAATGAGGATTGAGAAAACATTGAATTTGACAACTAAGAGATCATTAGTAACTTTGGAGAGGGCAGTTTTGATGAAAAGATAAGGGTGTGAAACCAGATTGTATACTTTTATGAAGAAAATGAAAGGAGATAAAGGGGAGTCATCTATTATAGACAGCTTTTTCAAGGACTTTAACTACAAAGGGCAGAAGAGACAAAGGACAATAGTTAGCAGGGATAGAAACATCAAGTGAGGATTTTTAATGTTAGGGGAGAGAAGGGCATGTTTGAAGGCAGTAGTAAATGAGCCAGCCAGTAGAGAGGGTGAGATTGAAAATAAGTGAGAGTGGGAATGACAGAGGAAGCCATCTGTTGGAGGACACAGGATGTAATGGGATCACTTGAACAAGTAGAGGGTTTAGCCTTGGTAAGGAGTAAGGCCTCTTCATCATGTGAGACAGGGGTAAAAGAGAAGAGAGTGGTGGAAGCCACCTGAGTGATAAGAGGGGAGAAGAGGGAGCTCATGGAAAATAGCCTTGATTTTTTCTGTAACACGAGAAGATTCTCAGCTCTTCAAACATTGCTTTGGTGACATCAAGTTGTCTTGGGCTGGTTACTACACTGTTCTTGTAGTCTCAAATGAGAGTTTGCTCTGAAAATTGCTTGGTCTCTAGACTCTAGTAAATTTTAATTCTCTGCTACTATTTTCTATATTTATCTCTACAGGGACACCTACAATATCTCTGGTTCAGACTTCTAGTAGTGTGCAGTGAGGAGAAGTTCTCTCTGATAAAGGCTAAGTGACAGAGCTTTAATCACAACTATCACCCCCTTAACAAAAGTCAGATAGAATGCCCCCAGGCTAACAATGGGTTTTTCTTTTTCTACCTCTTAAATTTAAATACCAAAATCTACTTTATGTTATAGATAACTATCTTGAGGGAGGAAGGGAAGAAGAAAGGAAGGAAAGAAGGAAGGGTGCTTTATAAATGTTATTTTATTCGATCCTTAAAACAACCTTTGGTAGGTGGGTGTCATTATTTTCCCCATTTTACAGTTAAAGAAACTGAGGCTTACAGAAGTTAATTTCCTTTCCCAGGGTCACACAAGTACTGTCAGGCCACAAAAGAACTCAACTCTTCCTGAATGCAAGCCAAGTAATCTATCCATTGAGTCTAGGCAGTATAATGATGTACTACTAAGTTGGTAAAATCATTATTCCCATTTTACAGGTAAAGAAACTGAATCTTATATATATATCAATTATCCTGCTTCTGGACTCAAAACTATTAAGTGTACTAGCCAGGACTAGAACTCAGCTTTTTTAGAACCCTAGCCCAGTACATTTTCCAATATGTTGTTCTCTCCTATTCCCTCCTGCTTCCCTTAATATTAGAAATTAGTGAGAGAAGAACGTGTTCTGATTATAGTGATTTATCTCCCTTCCAGGTCTAAAATTTGGATTTCATAATTCTAGTAGTGCAAATAAGGACATGTCATGTTCACATGACTTCCACTTCTCTGTCTCTCCTACGTCTTGAATCTTTTTATACATCTCATTTAGGTGTGTGTTTTTTTTTTTCCTTTAGGTTAACATTAAAGTTCCAAGGATAAAATGGGATAATATTTGAAAAGCACTTAGCACAGTGTGTGCCACATATTAGGCACTATCAAAATGCTTATTCTCCTCACTTCCCTTATGATATGAGTGTGTTGTAGGCAAAGAGTAATTTCAGTGATCTATTACAAAGAACATTTTAATGGCATACATTATATTTAAATACTTAAAAAGATATTATTTAGAAGTCCCCTTCAATGATGCAGATTACAACCAGTCCATTCTTGCCCATTTCATTTCATTCTCATCCATGTCCTTTTATCAAGTCACCACAGTGGGCTCCCTCAACATGGTGAAGACCTTCATTTATTTCTCTTGACATTGTGACTATATCAGTGGAGTATTCAAAGGGTCCACTTGTTATTCCTTGCCACCACCATGTGTCTATTCCATCTTCTTTTCATACATTTTGTTGATATGTTAATTTTTTCTTTGAAATTCCTCATTGTTCATATACTGTGATATGCTCACACTTTTCTTGAATCTCCCCATTGCCCTATCTATTATATTCACTTCCAATTCTTCGGAGACTATTGTATTCCAAGACCTATAATAACATTAGTAAAATGTTGATATTAAAAATATTGGCTTTTGTTTCTGTAGAAACTTAGTAGCATTAAAAAAGTGTAATTTCCACAATGCCATCTAGTTTATTCTCCTGCTGCTTAATTCTGGACTGAACTTGATCTTCATTTCTATGTCTATCATAGATAGACAGACGACAGAGTAAACTCTATAGGTTGTCAATCCAGCTTTATTTCATTATATGGGCAATATAAATTCTTGATCCACTTTGGCTCTTGTGTATGAACGAATAGGCTAAACTCTTGAGTAGCTATGGCATATTATAAGAGGCTCTGCAATGTTACAGGACTTGATAAAATCTGTACTCCATCATCAGGAAACAGGACCTTCTGGAGGACTGTATCATTCACAGGGACACCATCTTCAGCTTCATCACTGTTCTGAGTCTTCTTCATAACAATGACATCTGATGTTTATGATCAGTTCATTGAACTAGATTATTTCTTTTTTAAATCTTTCAAGGAATCTTGAGGGATTTTGACATAAAGAAGAAGATACTTCTTTGGAAGGGGACCTTTGAAATGGCATTTTGTTCTATCAAACATTTTTTTCATCATCAACAATTTCTTTTTCACAAAACTATAAGACAGTAAAGATGTGGTTAATTTTTAGTATTAGTGATTTTTGTTGTTATTGATTCATTTCAGTTGCATCTGATTCTTCAGGACCCTATTTGGGATTTTCTTTTATTTTCTCAATGGTATTTTTTTTCCAATTACATGCAAAGATAGCTTTTAACATTCTTCTTGTTTGTTTGTTTTTTGGTAGGGCAATGAGGGTTAAGTGACTTGCCCAGGGTCACACAGTTAGTAATTGTCAAGTATCTGAGGCTGGATTTGAACTCAGGTCCTCCTGAATCCTTAAGACATTAAATAATCTGATATAGGTTGTACATGTCCAAGCACATTAAAGAAATTTACACATTCATCATGTTATGAAAGAAGAATCAGAACAAAGGGAAAAATACAAAAAAGCAAAACACATGCACTCACAAAGTAAAAATAATATGTTTCAACCTGCATTGAGACTTCATAATTCTTTCTCTGGCTATGGATAGCATTTTTCAACATTAGTCTTTTAGAATTATCTTTGATCATTGTATTGTCGAGAAAAGCTAATTCTATCATAATTGATCATTGCATGATGTTGCTGTTACTATATACAATGTTCTCCAGGTTCTGCTCACCTCACTCAGCATCAGTTCATATAAGTCTTCCCTGGTTTTTCTGAAATCCATCTGCTCATCATTTCTTATAGCACAATAGTATTCCATTATATTCATAAGCCACAACTCATTCAGCCATTCCCCAATTGATGGGAATTCCCTCAATTTGGGATTTTCTTGGGAAAGATCCTGGCATAGCTTGCCATTTCCTTTTCCAGCTCATGTTACAGATGAGGAAACGAATACAAACAAGGTTAAGTGACCTACTCAGAGTAACACAGCTAGTAAGGGTCTGAGGCCAGGTTTGAACTCCAGAGCTGAAGACTTCCTAACTCCAGGTCTAGCACTCTATCCACTGCACCACCTTGCTGACTACTAAGATTGTCATCAAGTAGTTTGTGCTTTGTATGTATAAAATTTTATAGCAACAAGAAGTTAGCATACAGGTATATATTTATGGATAATCATTCTATGATATTTTTTCAATATTAATAAAGACTGAATTTTTTTCCACAATGTTGGTTTCTTTCCCTCCTTCAAATACATTGTGAATTTATCCTTTAGTTCTCTCACAATTGTGTCAACTGCATCAATTATTTCATATATATATTTGATCTAATCTGACTGATTTTCCCCCCACATTTGATCTTTTCTCCTACCCTATGAGAACATCCAGGAGTGTGATGTTACAATTCCAACATGATAGTTCCACAGTCCTTAAAGTTTTAAACAATTTATTACAATAAATAACTTTTGCAGATCTTTTTCATTCTTCTGTTTGTGGCCTTTTTATTTTTATCTATAAATTACCTTATGATGCACTTGCTTAGGTAGATGTCTTGCCAAGCTTTCTTTCATCTGGTTTTGTCCTCCATTGCTTCTCTCTACATCGATGATGATGATGATATCATTTATGTAGCACTTTCAAAGTATATCTGTGTATATGTGTGTATGTATACATAATCTCATTTAGTTCCACAACAATTCTGTGAAGTAAGTGCTATTATTATATTCATTTTATAGATGAAAAAACTGAGCCTGTAGGAGGTTAATGGTCCCAGCTAATAAGTAATTGAAGTAAGACTTAACTAAAGTTTTTATAACTAGAAATCCAGTACTCCCTCCATCATGTTACCTACCTTATAATCATCCATCATCCTTACATATAAGATTTTACAAATGATATCATATTCTAAACTAATGCTGTCTTTGGCCACCATCTTTTAAAATTTTTTATTTATTAAAATTTTAAATTTATGGAATAAAATAAGCATTCTCATAACAGTATAATTAAAAAAGATGGTTGTAGGTGTAGCTAGGTGATGCAGTGGATAGAGCACCAGCCCTGGAGTCAGGAGTACCTGAGTTCAAATCCAGCCTCAGACACTTAACACTTACTAGCTGTGTGACCCTGGGCAAGTCACTTAACCCCAATTGCCTCACTAAAAACAAACAAACAAAAAAGATGGTTGCATATGAAACTGTAAATCTATTATATGCAAGTTGTTATTACTTTTAAATATATAACGTTATTATGTAAATTTCTTTTTCCAACTTTTTTTCTTCCTGCCCTCACTGCCCTAGAAATGGCTATCATTAGACACAAATATGTGTTTATGTAAATTCATTCTATTGTGATGTTTAAAAATCTAATATGTGTGTCCTTACCTGCCCCCCAGTGGGGGGAGGGAGAGAAGTAGCTAAGGTTTATTTATAAATTCAGCAACAGATTATGCTTTTAAGCATTTATTAAAGTATATTGGGGTTAGCAAAGAGAGAGAGAGAAAGCCTCCTTCATCTAGCTATCCAAGAGACTGAATGCCCCTCAGTTCCACTGGAAGTCCCCTGTCAAACCGGAAGAGGGCAGTCCACACACACAGCTCCAAGCTAATTGACTGATAGCATTTCAAGCCCATTGACTGACATGACTTACAGGTGGTACATGAACTTCCAGATGCCAATCTGACCTTTGAAATCTCAGAAAGGTCACCTCATGCTTTCTCAGTTCTCACACTATACCTAGTTCTACTTATCAGTTCTTTCTCTAGATGCAGATAGTATCTTCCCTCATATGGCCTTTGTAGTTAATCTGGGTATTTATATTAGTCAAAATGACATATTTGCTCAAAGTCATTCTTAAAACTACATTGCTTTTACTTCATACAATGTTTACTAGGTTCTGCTCATTTCAATGCATTATTACATGCAAGTCTACCCATGTTTTTTCTAAGATCATTGAGTTCATCATTTCTTTTGGCACACTAGTATTCCATAAAAATTATATACCACAACTTGTTCAGCCATTCCCCAATTAATGGGCATCTCTGAAATTTCCAGTTCTTTGCTACCACAAAGAGAGTTGCTATAAATATTTTAGAACATATAAATTCTTTTCCTTTTTCTCTTCAAGAATAGACCTAGTAGTGGTATTCCTGGGTCAAAAGGCATAAGCAGTTTAATAACTCTTTGCTCTGTGAAATGGTTGGGTCAGTTCACAATTCCACCAACAATGAATGTTTCCCAATTTTCCCACATCTCCTCCAACATTTACTTTCCCCTTCAACCATTTTAGCCAATCTGTTAGGTATAAAATAATATCATGTTTGTTTTAATTTGCATTTCTCTGAACAATAATAATTTAGAGGTTTTTTTTTCACATGACTATAAACTGTTATAGGCCACCATCTTTTTTTCCTTTCACATTTAAATCAAGTATCTGTGAAGATGCTTTTTAGCTTATTTTAGTTTCCTTGTTGTGGCAATTGAATAACATTGATTAAACTTTTATTTAAAATTGATTTTTGTTTCAATGGGATTTTATCAGTACTAGTATTACGTAAATCAAAAGAATAAGAAAATTGTACTCACATGCAAAAGAGCATAAAGAGTTGGAGGTTGGGTAAAGAAAGATGATAAGGAGTCTGAAATATTTAGTGATTTTCCACCCAATTTAGTGCTCAAATGATAAAGAAACATTCAAACTATTGTCACCCCTCATATTCTTTTTCAAACCTGAAAAAAAATCCAATGACTTACAACCTATTCTCTTTGGACTTATTTTTGAATCAATAATTTTAGAGTAACACAGTATCCTGGATAGTTATCTGACCACAGGTATAGGATGATCTGTGTAATTTGTCTGTGACACATATTGGCTGTATGACCCTAAGGCAAATAATTTAACTTTTTATTCTCCTTAGAAGCTCTTAAAGACTGTAAGTTGCAGAAGAGTTGCCAATCTGTGTTGGTAGTAGGGGGTTTCATCTCTGGGAGGTACTTTTCTGGATGAAATCACAGGTCCAGAAAAAAAAAACATTTAAAAAATATATTTCCAAAATATATACATGTAAGAATTATAAGCTCTGAAAGACTAAATATAGCTAATAGATATATTCATGAGGCTTTATAATTTACAAAGCATCTTCCATATATTATCATATTTCTCAATATAACCTTATGATAGGTAAATAACTATAAACGTATTAAATATTTACAAAAACAGATTAATTATTTAAAAAGATAGAAGTTATATCAAATGAGATAATAGGATATGTGATTTTTTTTTTGCCATGATCCCCTTCCATGGGCTGTTAACTTAGCCAAACGTGGCCAAAGGTCTTCAATAATACTTCCTAAAACTTTCAGAAAACACTGGCATAATATAATCCCTCTTGGAAAGAGGGACTAAAGGGGACTTGTAAAAGCAAATTGTCTGTTGAACTTAAGCAATGATTAAAATAGCCATAAGTAAAATAGTGCAGTTCATAAATCAAATTTGCTAACTAAAACAACGGAAACCGTACTGTCTGCAAAGGAAATCTCACTCTAAACAATGTGGCCACTCTACAAAAAAGACACACATAAAAAGAAAGGAAATCACTGAGGTAATTAAACATGGACATACAGACTCACAACAACACACCCAGCTGGATGTCCAGATGCTTGAGGAAACTGGTGGTTCTTGATCTTAGGGAGCGCCTAATTAGAATACAAGTTCTTCATCTTATGGAGAGCCTAATTAAAATACAAGCAAGAAAATGTTCTTCCAGATTCCTTCAGAGAAAAAAAAACAGGACCTAAGTAAAAAATCAGCTTTTATGCTTCCCCAAAAGTTGACAAATAAAATTTTCTAAAGGTTCAAATAGTCAAAGATTAGGAAAAACGTTAGTAGTCAGGAGTTCAGCTATCAGTTGTATTTTATTCAGTGGATGTACCCATAGTTAACTTGATTTTTGAGAGTTGCATTAGTAGCTACATCTTACAAGCCATTGTGTGTGTGTGTGTGTGTGTGTGTGTGTATGCGTGCTCTTAAACTAATACATAGGGATCAAAAAGCACACACAGGATACATTTATGTATTCAATAAATTTAATTCAATAAATTAAACAATAAACTTTTACTATATCATTTTAGGCTTACTATTTGCCAGGAACAAAAGTAAGTAATGAGAATATAAAAACATAAACAAGATATTCTCTGCCTTTAAGGAGCTTACATTCTATGGTTTTCTTCCATTTGGCTCTCACAAAAGCCTTTGTAAGTAATACTTCTTGTATAGGATAATGAATTCTACTTTGGAAGTGCTGTATTATATAGATTTTGCACAGGATTTCTCTGTCTTGCATTATGGAGTTATTCCTATATGATAGAATAATGTGGCTTAGTCTTTATTATTGAAGAGACCCCAAAGAAAAATCCCATATATGCTGATACTTGTGAGATTACATTATCCTTTTAAGGTTTATAATATCTGTGAGATGAACAATATCTACAATAGTAGAAACAGAGAACTGAGGCAGTTATCCAGATAAACGAAGTCACAAGAAGTCTTCATTGTCTGGATATTTCTAATGAATAATTTTGACCCCAAATAAGTAAATTGTTTCCTGAGTCCTCTTTTTGTTCCCAGGCTGATCAGTATGTAAGGCTGAATTTACCTAGTGATTGATGCACTATTTTCACTGTAGGCTTCTGAATAATATATAATATTTTCAGTCAGTCAGTCATTGAGCATTTATTTAGCACTATTAAGTACCAGGCACTATGCAAAGTACTGGAGCCAAAAAGAAAGGCAAAATGTAATCCCTGAAATTGAGGAAATCACAACATAATGGGCAGGCCACATGGAAATGAATATGTGCAAACAAGTTATGTACATGATAAAAAGGAAGTATTGGGGACAGCTAGGTGGCACAGTGGATAAAGCACTAGCCCTGGATTCAGGAGTACCTGAGTTCAAATCCGGCCTCAGACACTCTACACTTACTGGCTGTGTAAGTCACTTAACCCTCATTGCCTTGTAAACAAATAAATTAAAAATAAAAAGGAAGTATTCAACAACAGGGAAGACATTGGAATTACAATGGACTGAGAAAGGCATAGTATAGAAGGTGGTATTTAAGTTGGGACTTGAAGGAAGCCAGAGAGACCAGGAGGCAGAGATGAGGAAGGAGAGAGAAAGAGATGTGATAGACAACCAGAGAAAAAATCCAGAGAAAGAAGCTGAGTGATTGAGTGTCCTGTTTGGAGAATAGCAAGGAGGCCAGTGGAGGGTGGGGATTTGGAGGAGGGTACCGTAAGATAAAAGTAGACTGGTAAGATAAAGGTCAAGCCAAAAAAAAGGATTTCATATTTGATTCTAGAGGCAATAGGGAATAACTGAAGTTTATTATATTTTTGTGTGTATGTGCATGCATGCATGTACTATTGGGGGGGGGGTGACAGGGTTACAACTGCAACTTAGGGAAATGACTTTGCTGGATGAATGGGGGATGGAATGCAATGGGAAGAGATTGAAGCTGGCAGACCCACCAGCAGGCTATTGCAATAGTTCGGGCATATATATATATATGTGTGTGTGTATAGTATATATATATTGTATATATGTATATGCACACATATGTGTGTATATATGTATATGTACATATATATCTGTGTGGGTATATATTTTATACACACACATATCAGGGCAATTAGGATTAAGTGACTTGCCCAAGGTCACACAGGTAGTAAGTGTCAAGTGTCTGAGGTTCTATTTGAACTCAGGTCCTCCTGAATCCAGGTCTGGTGCTTTATTCACTGTGCCACCTAGCTGCCCCCTTCAGGCATAATTTTTAAAAATAATTTTTTTTATATAGCTCCTTGGTTCATTTTGGCAGGTATTCTTCCAGGTATGAGGTGATTCTGGCTTGTACTAGAATGGTGGTCATATGAAAGGAGGGAAGGATTGCTACAAAGGTGAAATTCACTTTGGAGAGAAAAACCAAAATGACAGATTTGCATGGGCCCATGGAAATGTGCTTAAATTCTTTTGTGGACATAGCATATATGCATAAGCCACTTATCATGTAAGTGTTCCACATTCTATAATACCTATTATTTTGTTTGTTAATATTAATCAAGAATAAAACACATTATGACATTTTAAGTTTTACCCTTTCATGCTATAATTTAGTACTGATTTTCTAATGGTAGGATTGTTTAAGTAGCAAAAGTTTTAGGTTTGAAAGCATATATGTATAATGCATATATGTAACTAATACATACATACATATATACACAGAAAGAGATACACTGAGGCAGTTCTGCTCTATGAATTCCTTAAAATCTTTATGCTATGCAAATCATATGATAAAAAAATCAGAGAAGCTACTTATCAGAAAAATGTGATTGGGGCACAACACTCAAAAATTTCATCAGTAGAACATTTTTTAAAAAAAATATGAACTCAGTAAAAAGAGTGGCACAGTTTTATGCATGTTAAATATATTTTTAAAAAACTATATAAATACTACATTAAATAGTCATGAGGTCCTTGGCCTTCAGCTGCTGCTCAGTCTGTGCTCCAGTTCCTACCTGGCTTAAACTGGCAAGGTCAATTCACTGTGGACAAGAAGGCAAAACCTTGGTGGACTGAAGTTCCTGGGGATGGGACCTTAGTCAAGGTGGAAGGTAGAGTAGATCTTAAAGATGTGCCAGCCCTTCTCAGCCCACAGATTCCTACTGCCCCAGAGGATAATAAATATGGCACTTTACCATCAAAAAGACCTTAGGTTTACTTTGTAGGAGTCAGTATAGAAAGAGTTGCAGCTTGTGAATGGGTTATTATCCAACCTGGCAGATTAACACATGTGGGCAACTGAGGAAACTGATAGATATTTCAGGTGTGCATATTTTATGCTTGGTTTACTCCGTTCAACCACGTTTCGTTTTCTATTTCTCACAGAAGTAGATCTGAAATTCAAGTTATATATAAAATTGTTCCTTAATGCATCAATTGTATTGGAACAAATTCACATTTCAAAACAGGTATTGTAGAAGAACTGATTATGTATATACATATATATATATATGTGTGTGTGTGTACATATGCATGAATATATGTATATATATGTATATATGTACACATATATTCTTGCATCCTTAAATTATTAAGGAATTTTGTAGGTATAGGTATTATTGTACTGATTGAAACTTCTCTTCACCATTGTAAAAAGCATTTGTAAGCTGTAATAGCTGAAGAAATGAATTGGTGATGGCCTCTCTGAAAACAGTGAGCTTGCTTCTAGGAAAAGAGGTACTTGTCAATGTCTTCTAGTTTAGTTGGACTTTTTTGCATACCATAACTCACAAGATATCTGTGCAGGTCGCTTCCTTTCTCTAGACTTTAGTTTTTGGGGATTACAATAGTCATGCTATCTACCCCATAGACCTGTGGTTATCAAAGTGCTTTGTAAGTCTTAAGACCATCATGCCATGAAGAAATATTTTAATGGAACTGCAGGGATCACCAGTCTAGATCTGGAAGGAATGGTCAGAGATGTCCTGGTCAAATGGCTTCATTTTATAGTTGAGTCACAGAGGGTTTAAATGGTTTGCTCAAGTATCAACTATGACATCCTAGAGTCATGACAAACTCAGATTCTCTGATTCCAAATTCACCATGCTGCTTCTCTCTCTGAATTAAATAAAGTTACTTTTCATAGTCTTTAAGACTTACAAAGCGCTTTTCTTACCACATGTCTATGAGATAGATAGCATGAATATTACAATATCCCAAAAGTGAGGACTAGAGAAAGGAAATGACCTTCACAGAGACACTCAGATTATAAGGGGCAGAGCTGAGATTTGAGCCCAGACTCATCTTGGAATAGTGGGAAAAGTACAGGCTTTAGATTCAGAGGAATCCCCTCTTTGATGTTTACTACTTGTGTGACCAGGTATGACCAGAAACAAGTTACTTAAACTTATTGTGTTGGTTTCCTCATCAGTAAAATTAAGGGATTGGCCTACCTGGCCTTTGGGCTGTCATAAAGATCTGTGATCATATAAACCCCAAACTGTGTTGTTTCTCTTATACCTCATTGTGTCAGGAAATAAAAATAATAGTAATAAAGAGAAATTATCTTGTAGCAATGTGGTTGTAGGTTTCAAATGAGAACATTACATGGTGGATATATTTTTTCAACTAATCTAATTTTTTTAGTATGTCAAAGAAATTTAACATTTTTTTAAAATTTGAGTTTGAAATATTTTACCTCTATAAAATAATTTTTGGGTATTTTGGTATGGCACTCAATAAGTAAATTAATCTAGGTAGAATTGTCATATTATTATAATGGCTCAGACTAACTATGAACAATTAATATTTCTTTAATATTAATAATTAATAATAATTTTTTGTTAGAGAGCTCATTGATGGCTTGATCAATTTATTTTTCTGAGAAAAGGTTATATAAGTCATATATTTCCTCTTCCGTTAATCTGAGCAATTTACATTTTTTTTTGTGAGGCAATTGGGGTTAAGTGACTTGCCCAGGGCCACACAGCTAGTAAGTGTTAAGTGTCTGAGGCTGGATTTGAACTCAGGTCCTCCCGAATCCAGGACCGGCGCTCTATCCACTGTGCCACCTAGCTGCCCCAGCAATTTACATTTTTATAAATATTCATTTATTTTACCTAGATTGTTAGATTTGTTGGCATATAATTCAGCAAATAATTCCTTACAATGGCTTTAAATTTTTCTCCATTGGTAGTTAATTCATCCTTTTCATTTTTGACACTGGTAATTTGGTTTTATTCTTTCATTTTCATTATTTTTTTTGCATGCCAATAAGGGTTAAGTGACATGCCCAAGGTCACACAGCTAGTGTCAAGTGTCTGAGGCTGGATTTGAACTCAGTTCCTTCTGAATCCAGGGCCGGTGCTTTATCCACTATGCCACCTAGGTGCCCCCTATTTTTTCATTCTTAAATCAAATTAACCAAGGATTTATCTTTTTCCCTGTAAAATCAGCTTCTAGTTAAATTTAGTATTTCAAAGACATTCTTGTTTTAAATTTAATATCTTCTTTATTTTTCAGGACTTCCAATTTGGTGTTCAATTGAGGATTTTTAATTTGTTATTTTCTTAGTTTTTTTTAAATTACATGCTCAATTCATTGATCCACTCATTTTATATTTTATTGATGTAAGTGTTTAGAAATATAAATTTCCCCCTAGGTCCTGCTTTGGCTGCATCCCATACATTTTGATAGATTGTTTCTTTGTTGTCATTCTCTTTAATGAAATGACTATTTCTATGATTTGTTCTTTGACCCAAACATTCTTTAGGATTATATTATTTAATTTCTAATTAATTTTTCTCTCTCTTCCAACAACACTTTATTAAGTATAATTTTATCACATTATTATCTGAAAATTATGCATTTAATCTTTCTCCTTTTTGGCATTTGGTTGTGAGGTTTCTATGCCTTAATACTTAGTCAGTTTTTGTATAAATACTATGTACCACTGAGAAAAAGAAATGTTCTTTTTTATTTTCTTTCAATTTTGTCATATCTCACTTTTCTAAAATTCTATTTATCTCTTTAACTTCATTCTTGCTTTCATTGTTCTTGTTAGATTTCTCTGGCTCTGATAGGAGAAACTTGAGGTTCTCCAATAGTAAAGTTTTACTGTCTATTTCCTTAGATAACACATTTGATTTTTCCTTTAAGAATGTGGATGCTATACCATTTGGTGCTTACATGCTTAGTATTAGTATTACTTCTTTGTCTATGGTTCCTTATGAAAATGTAATTTACTTGCTTATCTCTTTTAATTAGATCTATTTTTTGCTTTTGCACTGTCTGAGATCATGATTGCTAACTGTTTTTGTTTCTTTACTCCAGCCCCTTACCTTTACTCTGTGTGTGTCTCTCTGGTTCAAATGTCTTTCTGTAACAAGATATTGTTAAACGGTAGTTTTTAATTTACTGTGCTAACCACTTCCATTTTGTGGATGAATTCCCATTCCCATTCATAATTATGATTAATAATTGTATATTTCCGTTCATCCTATTTTCCCAATTTGTTCTTTTTTCTCCCTTTTTACCATGTCCCTGCTCAAAAGTGTTTTGCTTCTGACCACTACTTCCATCAATCCTCCCTATACACATACACATGTATACATATACATATATATCACATATACTTGTATATAGATATATACATATATGTGTGTATGTATGTGTGTGTGTAATTCCCTCCCTCAGCCAACTCTGATAATAGTAAGGTTCAAGCATTGGCCACTACACCTCCCTTCTTTGCTTCCACTGCAAAAACTGTTTCACATCTCTTTTATGTGAGATAATTTGCTCCATTCTACCTCTCCCCCTGCCTTTCCCAGTGTAATCCTCTTTCTTATTTCTTAATTTTATTTTTTAAATATCATGTCATCATAGTTAATTCACATCCATGCTCTCCATCTATGTATACCCCTTCTAACTGTCCTAATAATGATAAAGTTCTTAGGAGTTACAACTATCATCTTCCCATGTAGGAATGTAAACAGTTTAACCATATTGAATCCCTCATGATTTTTCCTTCTGTTTTACCTTTTTATGTATCCCTTGAGTCTCGTATTTGAAAATCAAATTTTCTGTTAATCTCTGGTCTTTTTATCAGGAATGCTTGAAAGTCTTGTTTCATTGAATATCCACTTTTCCCCTAAAATTTTATTCCCCATTTCATGAGGTAGGTGATTGGTAGATGTAACCCTAACTCATTTGTCCTCTGGAATATCATATTCCAAGTCCTCTTATCCTTTAATGTAGAAATTGCTAAATCTTGTGTTATCCTGACTGTGGCTCCATGATATTAAATTGTTTCTTTCTGGCTGCTTGCAATATTTTTTCTTTGACCTGTAAATTTGGCTATAATATTCCTGAGAGTTTTCACTTTGGGATTTCTTTCAGGTAGTGATTAGTGGATTCTTTCAATTTCAATTTAACATCTGGTTCTAGGATATTGGGGTAATTTTCCATGATACTTTCTTGAAATGTGACACTTAGGACTAAGAGGACTGTGAGCCATGAAAAGTTGTATTATGCATGTATGTATGTATGTAAAAATGTTTGTGTAGGGGCACCTAGGTAGGGCAATGGATAAAGCACTGGCCCTGGATTCAGGAGGACCTGAGTTCAAATCTGCCTTAAACATTTGACACTTACTAGCTATGTGATTCTTGGCAAGTCACTTAACCCTAATTGCCCTCCAAAAAAACAAAGTTTGTATGTGAGTGTGTTTGTATATACCCACTGTGTTAAGATAATGGATTTATCAGATACTCAGAGACCCACCTGGAGATTTATACTGATTGAATTAGATAAGGTGACTGCCTTGACCACTTACTAGATTGTAAGCACATCTGGCTGGTACTTAAGGGTACTTAAGAAAGTAATTGTTCTCAGAAGCTAACAACTTTGAACTTTGACCACCTTTGGGCCCAGGGAACCAATCAACTTGAAGAACCTCGCATTTCTGGGAGGGGAACAGGAAGGAGGAAGCTGAGGCTGGGGAGAGAGCTCCATCTCTTTTTGGCTGAGAGAGATCGTGGTGGTGGCAGAGGACTTCAGAAGTGGAAACAAGGGAAGTTTAGGATCATCAGGTTATAGGAACTCTATTCTCAATCTTTCTCTTTCTTTTACTATCTTTTAATAAACCCTTAAAAAACCTAAATTCATTTATCAGTGATTTTACTCAGTTTCCCCCAAAACTGGGGGGACAGATTAGAACCCACATTTAGAATTTCAAATTACACAGTTTGGTGACTTCAAATTTAGATTTTCTGACTGGAGTGTTGTTTTTTTTTTAATTTATTCTACTTTATTCTCTTCATTCTACTTTACCACAGTGGCCTGTAGTTTGTACTAAGCAGAGCTAACATTTTTATATTGCTTTGAAACTTGAAAAACACTTTCATTTGATATTTCAACTGATCCTCACAGCACCATTATGAGGTAGTTGCTATTATAATCACCCCTTTATGAAAGAGAAAACATAAACTGAAAGAATGTCTGAAGTAGGATTAGAATTCACATGTTTTTACCATTAAGTTGAGTGTGCTATCCACTGTGTCACCTAGCTGCTTCATTAATAATAATAGTAATTGGGGCACCAAGGTGGCACATTGGATAAAGCACCAGCCCTGGACTCAGGAAGACCTGAGTTCACTTCCAACCTAAGACACTTGACACTTACTAGCTTTGTGACCCTGGGCAAGGAACTTCACCCTCAATGTCCCCCCAAAAAACTAATAATACTAATTACATTTAAATAACCATTTGAGTATAAAATTACCAGGTATGAGTCTTACTATAATGAACATTATGATATATGTCCTGTGACTGGGACAGTCTATCTAAAACCTCTTTGAACAATAATTTTTCTGCTTACCCTCCCCAGAGAATGAATTAGAAAACAATAGTGTTAAGAGCTAATATCTTAAAGCAGAAGAGCCAATATTAAACACTTCTATACTTCAAAGAGATAAGATTGGCATTGGTGCTCTCCCCTTCAACTCAGGTAACAGTGCCACTGGGCTTTAGTAGATTGTATTCAAGGTTGAGAATGGAAGAAAAATTCATTGGCTTATAGCCAATATGTTGTTGTTTGTCTTTTGTTTTTGAAGAGAACCATTGACATCACATTGATGTATTGACTTATGGGTGATTTGAATTTAAGCAGGGCAGAGTGGCACACAGTCATCAACCTCACTCTCTCTCCCTGAGTCATCAAAGTCCAATGGCAGGACAAAAGTGAAGATGAACTGGTGATGGCCAAGGATACAATGGATGACCTTTGTGTCTCTGATGTTTGACCAAGCTCTAAGTGATCCATAGCACCTGCTTCTGCTACTTTCATGGCCATCAGAACAAATCGTTCTCATCCACCCATTCTACTTTATGAAATTTAACAAGGCAATTTCTAATACTTGAAACCATTTTGCCTTGGCATGACCTGCTGGAGCTTATATTCAAATGCTATAGTCTTCATGAACCTGTTCCATGATATGGCATCTGAATTAGATTGTAGATGCAGAAGGATGTAATGTGAGAAGATTATGCATATGTCATAAAGTCATTCTTAAAGTTATGGAAAGTTAATGAGATGGGAAATTGAGTATAGAGGTAAAGTTCCTAAAGGAATTCTAAGGCACCTTGAATCAGGGATCATTAGAGTTTCTCCTTCGGGTGAACATATTTATTCTGCAACTTAGAGACTTAAAAAGTTACTTAGGGGAACTTAGAGTATAAATGGCTGACCAGGGTCATGCACCCAGTATGTTTCAAATCCTGGCCTTGTACCCAGGTCTTTCTGATTTCAAGACCATCTCTCCATTCACTATATTCTATTGCCTCTCATGTCTATGTAAGTATGCATATAAAATGTATAGATATGTATACATTGTGTACACACATATACACACATATATAAAATATAGATATAAACAGGCATATGTGTACATATATAAATACATACATATGGATGTTTGTATACTCACACATACACACCCATTCTTTCCTTGTCATGATTTCAAGAGGAAAATCAGTAAGCTCGGTGTCTATGGTATTAATGGGCTTCAGATTAATTTAGCAGCAGCTTTTCTGAAGGACATATTTCTGCCCTTGTCTTTCAGTTATCTCAGTAATTGGCTCTCCTCAGTACATGAAAAATAAACAAACAAACCCTCGAATAGAACTGTACTGAATTTCTGTTACAGAATAGATCTGTAAATGAGATCTTCTGTGTAACAAATGTTTGCTTTACTATTTGAATAAGGATTTTCCCCATAAAAGTTGGAAGAAGATGAAGCAATTCTTTTCTGTGTTGCATTCTCATTGCAAATGCTGCCATATGCCTGTCTAGGGTGTTAATATGCTATATATTGTGCTGCCTTTCAGGGCCTCTTTTGGAGCCAATGAGTCAACACTCAATGGGAACTTGATCCAGGGTATTTTGAGAAATTGGCAGACTCTGTTGAACCTAAGTAGATATACACAGAAACATTTAGAATTTTTTTTGGAGGGTGGCAGTTAAAGCAATAGAGAATTGTGAAAGGAGCATTGGATTTGGAATCAGAGAACTTTGCTTCTAATCCCATGTTGATCACTTATTATCTATGTAAATTAGAAAAGTAATTAAATTCTTAGGGCCTCAGTTTCCTCCCTTTTAATAAGGGTATTGGACTGGATGGCTTTAAGCCTATGAAACTAATCCCTAAGAACAACTTTTTGTTAAATGAAAACATTACGTATCACACTTAATATTGTCAACAGTCATTTCTTTGGGAACTCAGGCAGATGGTATTACAGGAAGTAAATAATTTTAGATCATTTCAACAAATGATATTTCATTAGGGTTTAGAAACTTACAATATAGATTAGTTATAATATATTAACATCATCATTGGGACAAGTTGGTCTCCATTATGACTTCATTATGCAGGATATATTGGTATCATGTTTGAAGGATAACTCTACTACTTTCCAATTCTCTACTTTCCTCTCTACTAATACATTTAATAATTAGACTTAGTGAAATAACCTCTTTGGAAAGGGTAATGTAATGTCTTTCTTTCTTTTTTTGTGGGGCAATGAGGGTTAAGTGACTTGCCCAGGGTCACACAGCTAGTAAGTGTCAAGTGTCTGAAGCCAGATTTGAACTCAGGTCCTCCTGAATCTAGGGCCAGTGCTCTATCCACTCTGCCACCTAGCTGCCCCCGGTGATGTAATTTCATTGCCAAATATAGCACCTAAGATCAAACAAATTTGAAAATTTATTACAAAAACTATACAAATTATTAGAAAGATTTCATTTCTTAAATATATTTTGAACAATTAACTGCCAGTAAATGAAGAGAAATCATCAGCAAGCACATAACATTTTAAACCATGCCAACTATGTTCACTTACATTATATCATAATGTTATATGGCTTCGTGTTCTGTACCCGCATGAAACCATAAGTTTTTATTCAAGCTTCCAAATATCTAATAGAAGGATATAACCTGTAAATAATAATAATGGTAATAACAACAACAATGACAGAAATAATAAAAGATTCTGTCACCTCCTTCCAAATGCCTGTGAAACAAAATCCATGGTTGTTCATCTTGGTTTCTGAATCACTGTTGAAAGTGTTGTATTTTTCTCACCCGCTGCTCCCTTCAAATTTAGTGAGGCATTGTTACAGGCATTTTCTCATCAGGAGCACATTTTCATAATCATTACCAAGGAGAATAGAAGAGAATGGCCACCAGGGCAATCTTCATGGAGTTCACATGGCTTTAATGTTGGTCATTTCAGGGAAACTGCCAATAGCCTCATGAAGCCATAAAGAGACATTCATCCTGTATTTAGAGGAGAAGTTTACCTTTCAGGATCGCCAATTCCAACTTCAGTTTATCTTGCTTTATGGACAAAAGCACTGTCTGGATTCTGGCAGTTTACTGTCAATCCAATCCATTTCCATTCTCCAAACTGTGGTAATTGATCTGCTATTGAAAGGAGCTGTGCTTTGTGAAAACATATCGGTTCAAACAAGTTATTTTTGTGAATTGATAAAGTTTGAATGTTAACTAGGAACAAGGAGAAATGTCTTTACTTACAACAATTTAATCCTTCCTTCTTAGTTTTCAGGTTTTTCTTTCATTTCTATGTTTAGATCTACAATTTTTCAAAATGATAGACATCACTCCAAATTTTTGGACTATAAAACACCTCCAGAAATTCCATAATCTATCCGATAAAATTTCATTCTGATTTTTGTATAGCATTTGAAAATTACCCTTCATTCAATATATGATCTATATTATATAGGATGGGCTCACATCCTTAAGAAAGCGGATACTGTGATACTAGGGTATGGCCATGCTTTTTTTGTTTGTTTGTTTTTTGTTTGTTTTTTTAGTGAGGCAGTTGGGGTTAAGCGACTTTCCCAGGGTCACACATCTAGTAAGTGTTAAGTGTCTGAGGCCAGATTTGAACTCAGGTCCTCCTGACTCCAGGGCTGGTGCTCTATCCACTGTGCCACCTAGCTGCCCCATAGGCCATGTTTCTTCTAAAGCCCTCTGGCTTTGTTGACTCCTTTACTGTAGCCCTGGTGCTTCATTGAAGCCTTAGATTTCTGGCATATGACAAGTAGATGGGTAATCATTATTCCCCTAAACATATCCTGCACTCTGGGCTTATTAGCCTACTTATCGTCACCTATACTTCTCTATTTCTGTTGAGGGTGTTACTATCCCCCTAGTTACCAGTTGTATAATCTTAAAGTCACTCAACCCATAACTCTCCCTTACTTCCCATGACCATGAGATGAAAAATTGTATTGATTCTACTTTCACAACATCTCTCATACCCAACTTTTTTTTCTATACTCACAGTCAAACTATACATGACACCTCCTCACCTAGAGTATTATCTGGCCTTCTAAATCATTCTACTTGCTTCTAGTCTCTTCTCTTTCCATGCCACAAGTCTGATCATATTACTTCCCCAGTCAGAAACCTTGACTAGCTCCTTTTTTATTTCTAGGATCAAAAGTCTTTTTTTCTAAAGGCTTCCAGTCTCTGACTTCAATTACTTTTTCCAGCCTTATTTCACATTAGTCTCTTTCATAATTCATGGGAAATTCCTGCCAAACTTTACTATTTTTTTGTTTTGTTCTTTACTATTTACTGTCTTGAAATCACCATTCCATCTGTAATGGTAGTACATTGTATACATGGTGTTCTCCTGTGTCTGAGATGAATAAGTCATCTCCACATCACAGAATTTTTACATCAGATCAGAATCTCAGAGTTATAGAAGCTATCTGGTTCAATTCATGCCAAGAATTGCTTTTTTTTTTTTTTTTTTAGTGAGGCAATTAGGGTTAAGTGACTTGCCCAGGGTCACACAGCTAGTAAATGTTAAGTGTCTGAGGCCGGATTTGAACTCAGGTACTCCTGACTCCAGAGCCAGTGCTCTATCCACTGTGCCATCTAGCTGCCCCAAGGATTGCTTTTTATGACATGCCTAATACATGGCCTTTAGTTAAAGACTTCCATGTCTTCCGAAAGTAGGCTATTTCAATTTGTTTAGTTCTTTTTTTTTTTTTTTTTGGTGAAGCAATTGGGGTTAAGTGACTTGCCCAGGGTCACACAGCTAGTAAGTATTAAGTGTCTGAGGCCGGATTTGAACTCAGGTCCTCCTGAATCCAGGGCCAGTGCTCTATCCACTGTACCCCCTAGCTGCCCCAATTTGTTTAGTTCTAATTATTAGAAAGGGGTTTTTTTTGTTTGTTTTGTTTTGTTTTTTACATAAATTATTAACTTGTTTCTTTTCTTTTCTTTTTTTGTCAGGGCAATGAGGGTTAAGTGACTTGCCCAGGGTCCCACAGCTAGTAAGTGTCAAGTGTCTGAGGCCGGATTTGAACTCAGGAACTCCTGAATCCAGGGCCGCTGTTTTATACACTGTGTTACCTCACTACCCCTAAGTAACTTGTTTCCTTGTGACCACTATACAGTTTTCCTAGTTTTGTCCTGGAAACAAACCAAATAGATATAATTTCAGTTCTACATGAAATCTTTTCAAATGCAGGAAGATTGCCATCAGTCCCCTACATGGGAGGACATATATCCTAGCCAGCCTAATTATCCCTAATATTTTCAACCAATCTTCAAAGGGCATGAACTCAAGGCCCTTTACCCCTAATCTAGGCCAGGTAGATTGGTCCCAAATGCTGGGGGGGGGGGAAGGGGGGAGCAGAGACTACAGATTTTGAATATTTGGAATGGTGATATCTGTGAAAAATATTCTTAATTTTTATGGATGAGTGTTATTTATGGTGATAAGCACCATATCCATTTATAATTATACTTTAGTACTAGTACAATTGGCTTATTGAATTCGTGAGGTTATTTGGGAGCCTCTATTTGAAGTATGGGGATTTCTAATACCTTAGTCTATAATGGATAGGAAGTTTGATGTGTATAATTCTTATAACCTGATCATTTATTTTCATCTATCCATGAAAGGTTAAATTTTTGTAGCCTGTAGTCATAGGTTGCAACATTTTTGTCATTTCATTGAGTAATCTGAATTAATCAATAAGACTAGGCTTCATAAATATAATCTATTTGTAATTTCTAATAGCAATAAACTGAGCTTAAAGAGCCATCATAAATTCCTCTATTTTTATGAAAAATATTCACAGTACTCACCATTTGTCTGCTGCTTTGCTGACAACATATTGTTGGTTGAGTTCATGTGGATTTTGTCCATGGAGTAAGTTTTGATACCATTAATATTTTAACTGTTTCATAGATACTATTTGGACATAAACAAATTTTAGCAACATTTAACAAATCCAATGGCACATACCAGTTTTTAGTATTTACTATTACTTTGTGATTATATACATATATATGTGTATATATTCACACATTTATATGATAATATACATAAATACTATATGTATAAAACATTTAGTATTATAAAATTATATATATATTTATATTCCAAAAGTAGAGATGAATTCTAACCTGTTTATCATGTGCTCTGAGAATATTAATCCTCATACTTCTTTTTCATGAGGAAGTCCTATTTTTTCCATGGTTTCCTTTTTTCCACAGCTTCCTGTATTTAGTGGAAATTATACAGATTTTTATTTGAACTTCTAGATTTGCTGCCTATTTTACCATGTCAAAATAATATCATGCAACTAATGTTACATAGGTGTTAATTGATTTAAATGTGGTCTTTCCATTAAACTATGACTTTAAAATATCTCTCAGTCTTTTGGCATACACTACCTCAGTTTTCACTTTGATAATCTTTTTTTTGTTTTTGTTTTTTAGTGAAGCAATTGGGGTTAAGTGACTTGCCCAGGGTCACACAGCTAGTAAGTGTTAAGTGTCTGAGGCCGGATTTGAACCCAGGTACTCCTGACTCCAGGGCCGGTGCTCTATCCACTGCGCCACCTAGCTGCCCCTCACTTTGATAATTTTCTCAAACATGATTAAGATATTTTCAAGAAACACTATCATCTATTAGTCCATTTTCCTTTATGTCTTTGGCTGATTGGCCTAATAGTTGTATAGCTAGATCAAAGGGCATGCACAGTTTAATAATTTTAGTGGTATAGTACCAAATTTCTTCCTAGTATGTTTGTACTGATTCCACCAACAGTACCCCAGTTCCCCTGTTTTACCACAGGTTCTCAAACATTTATTTTCTTTTTATGTGATCTTCACCAATCAGTGTGAAGCAAAATCTTGGAGTTGTTTTAATTTGCAATTGTCAATGATTTGGAGCATTTTTTTTTCATATGGTTGTTGACAGCTTGAATAACTTTCTTGGGAAACCGAATGTTCATATTCTTTGACTATTTGTCTATTGAGTAATGGCCCTTATTTTTATAAATTTGAATGTCATTTATATATTGCATATGAGACCTTTGTTGGAGAATTTTGAGGCAAAATTTTTCCAGTTACCTCTTTCCTTCTCATTTTAATTAAAATAGATTTTTTGTGCAATTTAATATTGTGTGTATATTTTATATACACATACACACATGCACATTGAAAAGTATTTTCTCTTCAGTGATCCTTATGTAACAACCATGCTCTGGTATTACTGGGGGTCAGACAGGCTGCATTTGCCCTGTATTTTCCTGGGTACACTAATGGTTTTGTGTATTAATGGGCAGAAGTAAAGCAAAGGATTGAGGAGAGATAGGATAAATAGGGTGAGGACAGTGAGGAAAAATAGAAGAAAAATACTCAACAAGTAATTATGTCTTAGAATATGAATGTGATGAATTTATAAAATAAGTATGGAAAACAGAAAATGTTGAGTTCAGCAATATGTTTCTTTCAGGAAACATTACAAAAATGAGAGATACACACAAAGATAAAATAAAGAGCAGGGGTAGAATTTATTATTTAAAAAGGCAGGGATAGTACTCATGACCAAAGTTAAAGTTAAAATAGATTTAGTTAAAAGAGAAAATGGAAAAACTATACTATGTGTCAGTATTCTATAATAGTATTCAGTATTATTTTAGACCATGTAAAATAACTAGAGAGTATAAAATATCTGAGAGTATATCTGCCAAAGCAGACACAAGAATGATATGAACATAAACATAAAACACTTTTTTATACAAATAAACTCAGATACAAATAATTGAAATAATATTTATTGTTCATAGGTAGGTAAGGCAATATAATTTTTCAATGACAATTTCACCTAACTAATCTACTTATTTGATGTCATCCTAATTAAATTACTAAAAAAAAATTGTTAGAAAAAAATAATAACAAAGTTCATTTGGAAGAACAAAGGGTCAGGAATTTTAAAGAAACCAGGAAAAAAGATGTAAAGGAAGTAGATTCAGCAATATAAGATCTTTTTTTTTTTTTTTGGTGGGGCAACTGGGGTTAAGTGACTTGCCCAGGGTCACACAAGTAGTATGTGTCAAGTGTCTGAGGCCAAATTTGAATTCAGGTCCTCCTGAATTCAGGACTGGTGTTTTTTCCACTGTGCCACCTAGCTGCCACATAAGATCTTAAACTATGGTATAAGAGCACTGTTGAAGTATAAAATGGATAATTTTCATTATTTTAAATTATAATTTTCTGATATAAATAAAACCCATATAGCCAACAATAGAAAGAATTCAGGAAATTGGAGGGGAAACTTTCATAGAAAATCTTTCAGATACGATGGGATAGTGTTGGAATTTTTCTGTGCTAAAAGAAATGATGAGCTGGTTGACTTGGAAAAACATGGAAAGACTTGGACTAATGAAGGAAGATGCTATCTGTCCTCAGAAAAACAGATGGCATGATAGAGTCTTACATATAAGTGTATGAGTGTATATATGTATTTTTATAGATATCTATGTATATGCAAAGATATATTTATGTGTATATATAATTAAGAATGTATACAATTAAGTATATGTATAAATATATCATATACATATATAATAAAATTATAAATAAATATATAAATAGATATATAAATAGATATATAATCTCCATACTTAATTGTAGCCTTTTTGGGGTTGGGGGGAAGGGGGAAAAATAAAGTAAAAAATACACAGAAGAGAACAGAAGAAAAAAATAATGAAGCAAAGAAAAGCTGGGAAGCTTTGAAAACAATGTTCAGCATTTATTACATAGGTTTTCTTGAAATGGAAATCTATTGTTTTATATTGAATCCTCATGTTCTGTGGTGTATGTAGTGATTTTTTTTCTTTTCTCATTGTATATTTGTCTAAGCTAATGTTTTTTTAAAAAAAGAAAAAAATTGGAGACTATGCTCCCTTCACTAGATGTAATAAGTCACAGAGATCATGCATGAATGAATGAGGCAAATGGACAGAAGTTGCAGCTGATAGGCTTTTAAAATGACTTTTTAGGCAATTAGAATTTTTTCTTCAACATGTGTTTAGATGACCAGAACAAGTTACAGAATATCTGCACATGATCAACAATTTTTCGCTCCCAGAAATTTCTCTTACACATCACGGCAATTCTCCTTGAAGATATTTTCTAGCATCCTTCACAAGGAGAGATGCTATATTTTCACATTACATCTATTTGGAGACCATCTTAGACATTCTGGGCATATACTAGATATTTTCTGTTACTTATTTGGTAATAAATTCTTCCCCTATTCATAGTTCTGAAAGTTATTTTCTTCCTTTACCTATTTTTATGATGTCACCTTTTATATCTAAGTCATATATCCATGTGGATTTTATCTTATTATCCAGTCTGAGTTGTTTGTTGTACAGTCATTTCAATCATATCTGACTCTTCATGACACTATTTGGGGTTTTCTTGGCAAGGATACCAAAGTAGTTTTCAATTTCCTTTTCTAGTTCATTTTACAAAGGAAGAAACAGAAAAAAAAAAATGGGTTAACTGACTTACCTGGAGTCATATAGCTAGTGTCTGAGACCAGATTTCAATTGAGGAAGATGAGTCTTTCTGACACTAAGACTGGCACTCTGTCCACTTCACCATCTTTTCAGTCCTTCATCCTTTATAAATTTCTTGAGAATAGGGACTGTCTTCATTGCTGATTATATTTGTATACCCAGCACTTAGAACATTGCCTGCAGGGCAAATAGTAAGCTTTTTTTTTTCCGGGGCAGTGAGGGTTAAGTGACTTGCCCAAGGTCACACAGCTACTAAGTGTCAAGTGTCTGAGGCCAGATTTGAACTCAGGTCCTCCTGAATCCAGGGCTGATGCTTTATCACATTGTCCCACCTAGCTGTTCCCGATAGCAAGCTTTTATTTTATTTTATTTTTTGGTGAGACAATTGGGGTTTAGTGACTTGCCCAGGGTCACACAGCTAGTAAGTGTTAAGTGTCTGAGGCCGGATTCGAACTCAGTTCCTCCTGAATCCAGGGCCAGTGCTCTATCCACTGCACCACCTAGCTGCCCCTCATAGCAAGCTTTTAACAAATGGTTTGTCTCTTTCTTTCTTTCTTTCTTTTTTTCTTTCTTTCTATACATGTCTGCTTCTGAAGTTATATTAAGGATGCTTTCGGTGAGCCTATAGAATATGAGCTGATATCCAAATACTTTTCTTGAATGACAGAAAACAATTATTTTACATACCTGTGCTATAATATATAGATCTTTACATGTAATAAAATAATAAGACTAGTGACTGAACTATTTAAAAAGGAGAGAGAATAAAATAAATCACATTATCTGATATATAAGATTGATCTGACATTTATATCGCACATTAAAGGTTTTCAAAGTATTTTATATACATTATCTTATTTTACTCTCATAACAATCTTGTGAGGTAGGTACTACTATTATTCCCATTTTTAGATGAGGAAACTGAGTCACAAAGAGATTAAAATGTCCTGGTTCAAATAGCAAATAAGTATCTAAGATAGGATTCAAATCAAAACTTCCTGCCTCTAAGTCCAGCCTACTCTCTACAATCAATTATCCCATCCTGTCAGTTTAATAATATCAATCAAACAAAGTAGAAAGTCTGGATACACATAAACATACATATATATATACACACACACACACACATATATATATATATACACATACATACACACACACATACACACATATATATATATATGTATATATACTGTTTCATCCAGTATACACTCCATGTTCCTTGAAGAAACAAAAGGGGGAATGTGGTAAGATAATGAAATTTGGCAGATGCCCAGGCACCCCACCTGAATGATCTAGTACTGTTTCGGGAACCGGCTAGGGATGATTGGATATGAGCCACACCTGGCCTGCCCTGAGTGATGCTGATGATGTCAGCAGGGGAACCACTCTCCACATTCAGCTTGAAGGACCTCCCTTTTGGGGGAGGGAGGGTAAAAGTAGAAAAGGGACCACTTGCTGAAGGGAGCTTGTTTTTTTCCTGTTGGTGAGCTTCCAGGAGAAGACTGCTGAGAGAGGGCACAGGTGTTTCCTGTTGAAAACTATAGACCCCAGGTGGTGAGTTAATAAAAACCAGTCTGGGTCTTTGAATTAGTTGAGCTGGAAGCAAGTTTGGGGGATTGTGTTAGCCTTTGATAGAGCCAGGGCACTTGTCCATTTTTCTCTTTCCCTATTTCTCTTGTCCTTGACTTAATTAATTTCACTTTTGCTGTGTATTTTATTCCCATTAATAAAACCTGATTTGTTTGTGGGAAAGAGGCTGTTAATTTCCTTTCTTATTGGCCTGGGAGAAATAACTAAAAATGGTAGTTTGGAGGGGAGGAAATTTTGGACCTAGAGGTCCCTCATTATTTTCTGAACCCCACACATACACACACACACACACACACACACACACACACACACACACACATGTTACCCTGATTATAGTCATTGAGATTCCAATACATATATTTTATTGATTGACCAGAGGACAAAATGAATTCAAAACAAAAGCATTTATTGACATTGTTCAACATATCCTGGGGAAGCACTCTTATGAAGATTAAAATACCTTCCCTCGTAAGTGCTCTCCAAGTATAGAGATTATGACTAGGGCACAAATAATATAACAGTAATAGCTAGGATTTATATAGGAACTTGTGGTTTACAATTTGTTGTTGTTGAGTATCAGCCATGTTTTATGCTTTGTGACCCCATTTAGGGTTTTCTTTTTTTTTTTAATTTATTTTTTTTCCATTACATGTAAAGATAGTTCTCAACTTTTGTTTATACAAACTTTCCAATTTCAGATTTTTCTCCCTCCCTCCCCTCCATCCCCCCTCCCCTAGACAGCAGGTATTCTGATCTAGCTTATACATACACACACACACACACACACACACACACACATATAACATTAAACATATTTCTGCATTAATCATGTTATAAGAGAAAAATCAGAGCAATGAGGAAAAACCTCAAAAAAGAAAAACAACAGCACCAAAAACAAAAGAAATAGTATGATTCATTCAGCATCTATACTCCACAGTTTTATTTTTCCTGGATTTGGAGTTCCTCCTCCATCATGAGTTCCCTGGAACCCTTCTGTACCATTGCATTGGTGAGAAGGATATAGTGCATCACAGTAAGTCAACACACGATGTTGATGATACTGTGTACAATGTTCTTCTGGTTCTGCTCATCTCACTCATCATCAGTCCAAGTAAGACCCTCCAGGTTTCTCTGAACTCCTCCTGTTCATCATTTCTTATAGCACCCCAATTGAGAAATGGTCAAAGGATATGAAGAGGCAGTTTTCTGATGAAGAAATCAAAGCTATCTATACCCATATTAAAAAATGCTTTAATCACTAAAGATTAGAGAGATGCAAATTAAAACAACACTGAGGTACCACCTGTCACCTATTAGATTGGCTAAAATAATAAATGTTGTAGAAGCTGTGGAAAAATTGGAACACTATTGCATTGTTGGTGGAGCTGTGAACTGATCCAACCATTCTGGAGAGCAATTTGGAATTATGCCCAAAGTGTTATGAAGCTGTGCATACCCTTTGACCCAGCAATACCACTTTTGGGTCTTTTTCCCAAAGAGATGATGGAAAGGGGAGAAGGACCCACATGTACAAAGATATTTATAGCTGCTCTTTATGTTATGGCAAGGAGTTGGAAGTTGAGGGGATGTCCATCTATTGGGGAATGGCTGGACAAGTTGTGGTATATGAATGTAATGGAATACTATTGTGCTGTAAGAAACATTTAGGGTTTTCTTGACAAAGATATTGGAGTGATTTTCCATTTCCTTCTTCTGCTCATTTTACAGATAAGGAAAATGAAGCAAATAGGGTTAAGTGATTTGCCCAGGGTCACACAACTAGTAAGTGTCTGAGGTCAGATTTGAACTCAGGTCTTCTTGACTCTAGGTCCCTCTCCAACTACTGTACTTTCCAAAGCACTTTCCAAATATTGTCTATGGTCATATTACTTATGAAAACTCTTTTTATAATCAGATCTTAAAGGCTAAGCAGGGTCAGGCTGGGGGCTATAGACTTTAGGGCAGGTAGGTGGCACAGTGGATACAGTGTTGGTTCTGCAGTCAGGAAGACTCCTTTTCCTGTTCAAATTTGGTCTCAGATATTTACTCACTGTGTGAATTTGGCCAATTTACTTTACCCTCTTTTCCTCAGTTTCCTCATTTGTAAAATGAGCTAAAGAAGGAAATAGCACATCACTTCAGTATCATTGCAAATAAAACCCCAAATGCGGTCACAAAGAGTTGGATGCTACTGAAACAACTC
This sequence comes from Dromiciops gliroides, assembly GCF_019393635.1. Lineage (NCBI taxonomy): Eukaryota > Metazoa > Chordata > Mammalia > Microbiotheria > Microbiotheriidae > Dromiciops > Dromiciops gliroides. The sequence continues at coordinate 120,828,337 of NC_057863.1, forward strand.
AACAACATTCCAACTATTATCTCATTTTATTCTTTTTTTTTCTTTGTTTTTGTAGGGCAATGAGGGTTAAGTGACTTGCCCAGGGTCACACAGCTAGTTAAGTGTCAAGTGTCTGAGGCTGGATTTGAACTCAGGTCCTCCTGAATCCAAGGCCAGTGCTTTATCCACTGTGCCACCTAGCTGCCCCTCATTTTATTCTTACAATAGCTCTGAGACGAGTTCTCTTATCCCTATTTTAAAGATGAGGCAGAACCAATTTTAAGTAACTTGTCCAGGGTCAAAAAGCTAGTAATTTCTGAGTACAGATTTGAACTCAGGTCTTCTTGACCTCAAGACTTCTATTCTTATACACTATACAATTTAAGAAACTCAAGTGGCCAGAATACATGTGAAAGAGTAGCATTACTTCTAATGCTATGGGGATATCGATGTTTTCTATTGATATTCCTGTGGCACCTGCTCCCTATCTCTTGTCCCCATCATGACTACTCCTTGCTGGGTATGGTACTGCATCTCTGCTGCTTTATTGTTTGCATAATGCCCCAACTCTGTAGCTCCCTGACTCTGCTGCCACCTACTGGGATTCAGCTGTAGTCCTCAAATATATCTCCCCCAAAAGAGCCAGAATAGATTCATATCTCCTCTTCAACCCAAAACCTAAATTTCAGCATTTTTAGTCATAAACGCATGCTTCACATAACTGAGTAGGTTATTATTTTTTTTCCATAAGGAGAAGGTTCTGTCAATTGCCAAAATCTTGGCGGGGGGAAGGCGGGCAGTAGCATACATTTTTGGAAAAGAGAATATCCAGTCAACTAATTATAGCCTCACACATTTGCTCCTGTCTTTGAGTCTAACTTCCTCTATATCAAGAAGCTTGCAAGTTTGTCCTTGTCCCAAGCTACTATCTGACTTAGAGTTTAAAATCCCTTTTAAAGCCTATAAATTCTGAATTGCTAATTTATATTCCCTGATATCTGATCCATTTTCCCTGACTATCTTCCAAGAAAATGTAAAGGATTATCTAGTTAGCTTCACCACCACTTCCCTCCTCCCAAGCCTTTGGAAACTGTCATGCAAATGAAAGGATGAAATAGGAGGAGGCAAAGGAATTAAGATTACAAAAGGTTAAGTGGGGTTACTATGAAGTATCACCATCCTCCTCAAATCCTTTCTTATAAAGTCCTGGCTTTAACAAGTATATATAGCCTATGACAAAATGAGAACCCTTGAGGTTTCCAACATATATGAGGAAAGTGTTGACTATTTTAGACTGATAGGAAAATTAGTAAATGATCTTAGAAAGTCAATAAACTTTAGCAGTAGTATAAACTAAAGGCTTGGGAAATGAAGCAAAACTTTACAAATTGAGACTCCCTTTATAGCTTAGACACTTTAGAAATATCTATGAGAGAAAGGTTGAAGAAACAGAAGGAATAGACTTCTCATTACATCCCATGAGACCCCATCCTATAGAGTACTTTCCACCTATGATTACATTGATTGGCTATGGGCTAATATGCATTGAAAAGGATTGCTTTAAAAAAATATTACTCTTCAAGTTGAAAAGCCATGTGCTCTCAACAGCTCTGACTTTAGTCAATCAACTTCAGGTTTTCCAAATGTAAGGACTAACAGCTAAGGTCACCTAGGGAAGAGCTGCCTTTGTCTTGCTTCTATCCTTTTCATTCCCCTTACTTAAGTTATCCCAGGCTACTGCTGGCTCATCCTAGACACTCCTGGTTCCTACTTTTGGCTGAGAAAAACCAGTAGATTTCAAAGGGTAGAAACAGTCTGTTTGGGAGGTGATGACAGATAGCCAGAAGGATGGATAAGAGAATGAAGTCAGATGAAAGAAAGTCTTTGACATTTAGTTTTTGACAAGTAAGCCAGTCACTAGTATCAGTTTTTCTTCACTGTTTCAGTTTAAAAAAGGACTGTGATTGATTTTAAAGTAAAACAGGGGAAAAAAACTGCAAATTACTTAAAATAGTTTTACATGTTTAACTTAATTGGGCTTATCACATGCATGCAGTAGCATGTAATGAATTATCATTGAACTATTATTATTTTGAGAACCTACATATAGTGGGAGATGTGCTCAGAGGCTGAAAAAGGGCAAGTGTGTGTCTTTAAAACTCATACACATACTCACACACAATGCCAGAAATTATAGACCAATCAGCTTAACTTCAATACCTGTGAAGATACTGGAGGAAATCATCAAAAAATCAATTTGCAAACACTAGGATCACAAGGTAATAACCAACATGAGTCTGTGGAGCACAAATCATCTAGGACCAATCTAATAGCCTCCTATGACAGAGCAATGGACCTCACAGATAGCAGGAAAGCAATAGACATAATATATCTTTACTTCAGGATTGCTTTTGATTCTGTCCCACATGACACACTCATCAACAAGCCAGAAAAATATAGCTTAAACCAATGTTTCTCAGACTCTAGGTTGTGACCCCCAAGGGTATTGTGAAAAGGTTTTAAAGAGGTCAGAAAGTATGTGCATCTCTCTTCTCCAGAATGCCTGAGCCAGCTCTGGCCATAGAGATAGGGAGGTGAAAGGAGAGGAGGGAAAATAGATGATTTTAGGAATATGGGAAAGCCAAAAATGCTAGACTTGGATGATTTAGCATCATGTTCTCCTGCCTTCTACCACATCAGGAAAAGGAAGAGGGTTGGCCCAGATTTCTTAGACATTTTCTTTACTATTTATTTCATCACTTTGTTTCTTCTATCCTTAGGGTCAATATTCTCTAAAAGCATGCAAGTATCTGATTATATGAAGCCCTATATTAGGTCTGACATAGAAATTTGGCTGATAGTGCCATTAGTGGTCCAATAGGAGCAGAAGTAAGTAATTGGGAGGGAGGGGAAAAGGCATGGGTGAGAGTAGACATTGAGATTGAAAAGGAGAGAGTTTGATTCGGGTAGGGGGCAGAGCCAAGATGCTGAGAAAAGGCAGTATCTCACCTGAGCTATCACAAATTCCCTTCCAAATAACTTTAGATAATTCCTTAAAACAAATTCTGGAGTGGCAGAACCCATAAAAGGACAGGGTGAAACAATTGTCCAGCCCAAGACAACTTAGAAGATAAGCAGGAAAAGTCTATCACACCAGGGTGAGAGTGAACTACAGTCTAGCATATTCTGAGCAAGCAAAGGCTCAACAATCCACTAGCAAACCTTGGGGGTGACTGAATAAACTGTGGACAATAGATGCTTCCAGAACTCTTGGCCCACAGACAGTAAGGCAACTAGTCAAAAGATTATAAAGATCCCTTGATGGCACTAGGTACAGGATTCTGTTGCATTACCCATACTCAGATCCAGGTTATACTCCCAGCTTGAAGAAGAGCACTACCAGATGAGAGGTTGTGACCGGAGGGGAGCCAGGACCCTGGTCCTAGATTCAGGGTAGAAAAGGGTGCTTGTAGTCACTCACAGACCAGAACACAGGAAAGGAGAGTAGAAAACACACCTCTCCTTAAATCATACCACTTTGGAAGAACTGAAGTTTTACAGACACCAATAACTAGCTCTGAAAAGAGCTACACAAAAATCCTAAAGCTTGGGACAGTGCCCCCTCCACCTCAGTAGCAGAGTCCCAGTTTAATATGAAGCTAAAAGTCAAGGAATAAGATGGAGAAATGAGCAAACAACAGAAAAAGATCCTGACTATGCAGAGTTACTGTGGTGACAGGGAAGATCAAAATAAAAACTCAGAAGATAAAAACAAACAATCAAACAAAACTGCTACATCCAAAGCCTCAAAGAAAAATATGAATTAGAAATATCTCTTGAAAGTGCTCAAGAAAGATTTTAAAAATCAAATAAGAGAAATGGAGGAAAATTGGGAAAAGAAATGACAGTGTTGCAAGAAAATCATGAAAATTGTCACCAGCTTGGTAAGATACTGAAGAAAATAACACCTTAAAAAAACAGAATATGCCAGATTATAAAAGAGGCACAATAATACAATGAAGAGAAGAATGCCTTAAAAATTAGAATTGGCCAAATGGAAGAAGAGGTATGTAGGTGGGTAAAATTGGCCTCAAATAGACCACCCCTCCTCCAGCATCTGTTCTCCCCAAAATTGCCCCAGGTACGTAAGCCTTGTGTGCCCACACCCTGCTCAGCAAGGAGGTACACAAAGGCCTCAGCCATGCTGGAGATTCCTTCACCCAGTCCCAGCTCCAGGCTTGCACAGCAATGAAGGCTTAATGCCCCTGGTGGCCTTGGATACCTGCCCTGGGAGCAGCCAGCAAATTAGCTTGGGATGTGCATGGGCACAACCTGGCCCAACCTGAGGTTTGAGGGGAAAGAGGGGTTATATAGGCTGGGGGTAGAGATGTAGAAGGAGGAGAGCTAGCAAGAAGGTAGAGCCACTGGGGAGAGGCTACAGAGATGCTACAAAGACGTACTAAAGACTGAGAAAGGGGGTCAGTAAGAGGACTGAGAAAGAAGACACAGCTTAGAGGTTGTAGGAGGAAGCATGAGAAAAAGTTAAAAGAGAAAGTGGAGAGTTCATTGGCAGAAATTCACAGGTTACACTTGACACTTACTAGCTGTGTGACCCTGGGCATGTCACTTAACCCTCATTGCCCCGCAAGAAAAAAAAAAAAGAAATTCACAGGTCGTATTTCTTGCTTTTCTAAGTTTATCTCTATGTTTGTCCCATTTAAATAAACCCTGGTATTTACTTAAATTGTAAGAGGCTTCCTATCTTTTTTCTTGTAGTCTGGGAAAAGCAGTGGGGGAATTTTTAAATGGCCCTTGCAGACTGGCTTTGGCAGCTAATAGCCAGCTGTAGCTTTACCAGCTAAAAGCAGTCAGATAGCCAGCCAAGAGTTCATAGATTAAGACCCAGTTAAAGTATTTTTTACATCGAATGGTGACTGCGGCAGCACTTACAGGCCAGTTATAATTTTTCAGCTACATATAATTTTTCAGATAGCTTATAGATTAGCAGTTATAGTTAATATTTTTATAGGTACAAAATCTCAGATAAGAAAATAATTCTTGAGTAATAAAAATTAAGCAAATGGAAGCTAATGACTCCATGAGACATCAAGAAACAAAACAAAATCAAAAGGATGAACAAATAGAAGAAAATATAAAATAGCTCATTGGAAAAACAACCAACATGGAAGATAGATCAAAGAGAGATAATTTAAGTATTATTAAACTACCTGAAAGCTTTAAAAAGAGAAGGTAGAAATCATCTTTCAATAAATTATCAAGGAAAACTGCCCATATATTCTAGAACAAGAAGGTAAAATTAGAAATTGAAATAATCTACTCCTGAAAGAGGTCCCAAAATGAAAATTCCCAGGAATATTATAGCCAAATTTCAAAGCCCCCAGGTTAAGGAGAAAATATTGAAAGCAGCCAGAAAGAAACAATTCAAATATCATCAGCCACAGTTAGAGTAACACAAGATTTAGTAGCTTCTACATTAAAGGATTGGAGGGCTTCGAATGTGATATTATGGAGGGCAAAGGAGGTATGATTACAAATAAGATTAATGTACCTAGCAAAACTGAGTATATTCCTTCAGGGAGAAAAATAAATATTTAATAAAATAGAGCACTTTCAAGCATTCCTGATGAAAAGACAAGACCTGAATAGAAAATTTGACTTTCAAATACAAGACTTAAGCATAAAAAGGTAAACAAGAAAGAGAAATCATACAGAAATCAATAAGGTTAAAGTGTTTACCTTTCTATATGGGAATACATACATGTATCTTTTAAGAACTTTATCATTATTAGGGTAGTTTAGTAGGATTCTACATAGAAAGAGTCTGTGTTAGTGAATTGATTATGTTAAAATGATATAAAAAAATGGATAGGCAAGAAAGAGGGATGCAATGGGAGAAGGGGTAGGGGAGATGTAGAATGGGGTAAATTATTTCACAGAAAAGGACAAAAGAGCTGTGATTATTAAAAATATGAGAGACATAGTTTCTGGGTAATTTAATCATTTTATTAATATGTCTCTCTCAGACAAAAGACCCCTAATGGCAGTGGGATCTTGGTTCATATACCCTTTCAACTATAGGAGGACCATCACATAGCAATTGAATCTAATTGGTTAACATTATTCAAATGTAATTGGTTGAGCTGATTGGAGGTGGATTACATTAAAATTAAATCTAGGGATATGGGACTCAGGTACTCACCTTGGGGAAGATGAGATAACAGGAAAAAATGTAAGACCCCCTTCCCCCTCCCCCAAGATGATCAGGGCAAAATAGTTTCCATCTAGGTGTGGTTTAATCTCATCAGTCTTTCAGCAATCTAGACAAAGGGATCTGTCTCAGTGCAAGATTCTTTATAAACTTGGGTTGCATTGGTTTTCACCCAGATGAACTATCTATCTTGAATACTTACCCTTCACTCTCTCTTGCTACTCTATATTATCTCATGGTGAACTCATAAACTCCCATACTTTTTTATAACCATTTTTACGAAGTGGCTCATGTCTATATACTCAAATCCAATCTCTGCCTTAAACTTCAGTCCCATATCACCAACTGTCTGTTGGAATTTTGGATTTGAATGATTCGGAGATGTTTTAAACTCAACATGTTCAAAGAGAATACATTATCTTTCCCCCCAAATCCACCCTCTTCTTAACTTCCCTATTTCTGTCAAAGACACCACCATTCTTTCAAACTCACAGGTCATAATCTAATAATCTCAGTATGAGATCATTATACTTCATTTGACCAGTCCAATCAGTTGTCAAATCTTGTGGTTTCTGCCTCCACAACATTACTTAGTTCTTATCAGTACACACAGAAACAAGCTTATTTCAGGACTTTTTTTAACCTTTTTCCTGCATTATTGTGTTTGGCATACTTGTAATTGATCTCTGTCTCAAAATTCCCCTCCAACTCATGCTATCCTCCACATAGCCACCAAAGGCATTTTACTTAAGTTCTAGTCTATGTACTTAATCAACTCGGGTGACTTCTTAATGCCTCTAGGATAAAATATAAATTTCTCTGCTTTTCTCTGAATCCCCTTCACAGTATTACCTTAATCAATCTTTATAATGTCATTTACATGAGATTCCAACATTCCAAGTTCAAGTCAAACTGGCCTTCTCACCATTCCTCACACATGACATTATATCTCTAGTCTCTCTGCCTTTGGACTGACTGTCCCCTATGCTTGGAATGTACTACTCCCTCACTACTGCCATTTAGATTCTTTCTTTTCCTACAAAAAGTAGCTTAAATATCACCACCTTGGGGCAGCTAGATGGCGCAGTGGATAGAGCACCGGCCCTGGAGTCAGGAGTACCTGAGTTCAAATCTGGCCTCAGACACTTAACACTTACTAGCTGTGTGACCCTGGGCAAGTCACTTAACCCCAATTGCCTCACTAAAAAAAAAAAAAAATCACCACCTTTCCTAATCCTCCACTGCTTTTGCTCCCCCTACCTGTTTTGTATTTAACTATTTTGTATTTATTTAAAACTATCTTGTATTTAACTACATTGCATTTATTTAGCATTATTTTTGTTGCTATTGTTATGTCTTTTGTCAGGATATAATCTCCCTGAAAGTAGGAATTACTGGATTTTTTGCATTTGTATCCTCAGAACCTAGCACAATTCTTCTAATATGTAGGTTTATGGTAAATTTTGTTTTGATTGATTTTTTTTTCTTACTGTTGTTGAATGAAAGAAGAGAAAGTGGAGTGTGGGAAGCAAAGTACTAACTAAAATCTTACAGCATGGAAAATAATGAGATTCTGCTTCAGTTAAAGCATGAATGACACAGGAAGACAAAAAAGGAAAAGAGATGCTATATAATAAGGGTTTCGCCCATCTAATGTAGACATTAATTGCTTTGGGGAAAACTCTAGGCTAGAAAACCAATTTTACAAGAGTCATGTAAATGTAAGCCATTATTACTTGGGGAAAGGATACTCATGGGCTCATGGCCTAAAAATCCAAGAGGAAAGTAATAAAGTAGAGATTTTAATGTGAAGGATACAAATATGATATCATTGTAAATGGGAAGTGAGTAACCTTAACAAGGGGATAGAAGGAAGAGAATGGACTTGATTGTCTTTAGGAAATCTTACATTGCTTTTAATTGTTTTGAGCTTCTCCCTGAAACAAAGACCTATATTTTTCATTAACACTAATATTCTTTCAATTATGTTGTAAAGCTTTAAGTCATTAAATGCAATAGTATTTGAAGAACAGAAGCTGAACATCACTTAAAGAACAATAAAAAGGTGCAGAGTGGGCAAAAGCATATTATTGCAGGTGGGGACTTGTGTGGAAGTGGTATAAAAGATGTGATCAGAGAAATGTTTGAGCAAAAGAAAATGGTGAACCATTCACAGAATAAAAAGAAGGGATGATCAATAGATACATAAAGCCCATGGGTTGCAATGGTATCCTTGTAAAGAGAAATTGTGTAAACTTCCCTACCCCCCTGGATGATGGTTGGGATTCCTGCTATGAATTTATGATAGGACACTACTGAAAATCATACTGTCTGAGAAGGCATGGATGGTTCTGATCAGCATCATTAAAAGGAATAACATCATTGATAAAATCACAGATCCATTGGTGATTTGGAGATATAGATATTTGGTAGGACTCTAAAAGGTTGGAATATATCAATAACATTTTAAATATATTGTCAAGAAAGAACAGATTTAAAATAAATAAATAAAATTTACATATAGGGCAAAAATATATTTATGTAGAAATCTGTGAACTTTAGGGTTAAGGTATCAATCAATAACAACCATTTATTAGATTAAATCAACAAGCATTCATTTAATTCCTACTCTGCCAAGTATTGTACTGTGCTGAACACTAATGATACAAAGAAAGGCAAAAATTCTCAAGCATCTCAGTGCCAGGAACAAGGGCCAGGTGCTTGTGAATACAAAAGCATGGTAGAAAGTATTTGGTTCAAGAGCCAAACAAGGAGGATCAGAATTAATATTATGGTGGAAGTTGTTGTTATTATTGTTCAGTCAGGTTAGACTTAGGGTTTTCTTGGAGAAGATCCCAGAGTGGTTTGCCTTCTCCAGCTCATTTTAAAGATGAGGAAACTGAGGCAAACAGATTAAGTGACCTTCCCAGGATCACACAGCTAGTATGTGTCTGAGGCCAGATCTGAACTGAAGAAGATGTCTTCCTGACTTCAGACTCTGCATTCTATCCACTGTGGCACCTTTCTCCCCTATAGTGGGAGTACCTACTGCCAAGTCCATTGAGAAAAATGGTTGAAGAATTCCTTCCACAATTCATAAAATGTCCATAGGGAAAAGATATAGTCAAAATGAGGGCAGAACAATTCATCTAAAACCATTTGACCAAAGTCAATTGACAATTTGACAAATGATTATCCTTCCTGAAGCCAAGTCAAATAAGGATCAATTAGCCTAACCCTATTAAGGATTTCTGCATAATTATTACAGTCTACCCTTCCCCCCATTTCTTAATGGTTTTTAAATGTAATTTTTCTTCTAATGTAACTATTATTTTCATTTTATTGTTGGTACCCCTAGAGCTTTGAATTTTACCCACTCCCAAGCACTTTAAGGATGTTTTAGCTTAAAGGTTTCAAGTTACTTGTAGAAATGCATAGGACCTAAAAGAAGCAAGAGACTGCCAGGTGTCTCTGTCTATCCTCTTCAACTCAAAGGCCTGTGGTGGAAGATAAAAACTAGCCTTTATATCTGGTACTAAATGGAATCAAAATCACAGCAGTCTTAGGTCATTAACAGATCATTATTGGAGAGGTGTGAATTGATTAAGGCAGAGCATAAACAAAGTCCAAGGGAAAACTTAATCAAGGTTAGCAGTGGTCATTAGAAAGTGAATGAGAACTAAAAGAGCAGACCCAGAGTGAACAAAAACAAGCAAAGTTCAATATACTGGGCCTCTGAAAAATCAGGGTCAAAGAAACTGAACCTTTACTCCGGTCTTCCAAGAGCTGAGAGTTGGTATCTTGAGGACAAGGTGTTTTGTTTGTTTGTTTTGTTAGGTTAGAGTCAAAAAAAAAAACTAACTGTAATCATAAATGCTAAGACTTATGGTCACCATTGGAAATTTTAGTAATGGCAACTAATGTTGTCATATATCTCTATCTCTAGCTATCTATCTATATGTATATATACATAGAGAGATATAGATACAGATACAGATACAGATATAGATATAGATATTGTGAGAATTGGAATGACACCCCCTGCTGGGAAAGATGTTGCAGGGAAGCTCCACCATGAGGAGAAAGCATGTGATTTAGAAACCATGTGACTTTAGTTTCTGGAAGTTAACTGGTGTTTGGAAGTTGCCTGGCGTTACATATATAGAACCACCTGTGGGACCTGTCAGTCAGAGCTACCAGCCAATTAGCTTGGAGCTGTGTGTGTGTGTGGTGGTGGGGACAGCCCTGTTTCCTGTTTCACAAGGGGCTTCTGGGAGAAGCCCTGGGAGAAGAAGCCTTTTGGGTTGGAGACTTCGGAGGGGAGCAAGAGACAGGCAGGATAGGGAAAGCTGAACAAATTTCATACTTGATCCATGTGTTTCTCTTTACTTAACCCTAATATATTTTAATAAATACTTAATGCCCAAAGATTAGTGCTATACATTTTCTAATTTAAGGTGACCACTCATTAGATTTTAGACATCATAGCTAGAATTTTAGCCTCTTTACGATATACATATACATATACTTATACATATATTTCCACCAGAAGTGGAAATCTAGCCTACATTTGAACACCTCCAAAGATAAGTAACACACAACTTCTAGAGGCAATACCAGGGGTGGGCAACTATATTTGTTTAAGTTTTCACCATTATAATATAATACATTACAGAGGGCTAAAATGTCTTCTGTCCTCTGAGTCCATATGATATCTTTTACTATTTGAAGATAGTGATGTTGTCCCAACCAACCACATCAGGTCTTCTCTGGTCTGGGTTAAACATCCTCAATTCTTTTAATTTATCTTTACATGGCACTGTAGGTGGCACAGTGGATGGAGTACTGGCCCTGAAGTTGGGAGGACCTCAGTTTAAATGTGACCTCAGACACTTAGTAGCTGTGTGACCCTGGGCAAATCACTTTACCCTTAAACATCTAGGACCATGTCTAGTCATCCTGATATATATCTTGCAACTGGACCCAGATGGCTCTTGAGGAGGGAGTGAAGCTGGTGACTTTGCATAGCCCTGCCTCACTTAAATCCAATTCACTGCAAATCATGACATCATCCCATGTAATGATATTTGAGAATGAAGGACAAACAGTAGCAACAGCAGCACAGCATTATACCTGGTCCATTCACCATCATGGTTCCCAACCTCTGAATGGGCTCAATCCAATCTATCTGCATCCTCAAATTTTAGTTCCCAGAAATGAACACAAAACTCTGGGTATGATATCATAGAATCAGATTAGTATTATTAGCTCCTCTAAGAATTTCCTTTACCATAGTTTCAGTTTGGATTTGACTTTATATCAGATCTGTTTGCCTTTACAAGGCAATGCCTATATACTAGTGGTTTCAAACTAAAAAAGAATTGGAGGTGGGGGGGGGAACTACTAAACCATACATAATGATCTTTGTGGGCACATTTGACTTATAAAACCACATATTAACATTTTTCTATATTTTATTATATTTTAAATTTTTTGTAAACTATTTCCCTTTTAAATTTTAATCTTGTTCAAACTGTATTTCACAATGCTGTGAGTCACATGTGGCCCCTGCACCACATGTTTGACACTTCTGCTATAGACATTTCTCAAGATGGAACCTCACTGAAGGCAGGTAATATTCCATTTTAAAAATTTATGTAACCCCAGTACTTTAGCAGAGTGCCATGCATGGAGTAGGAACTTCGTAAGTGTCAAGTTGAACTAAATACTTCATCTGAAGGGCAGATGGCAGTTTGGTGGTATTCATCTTTTTAAGGGACTTTCTTTCAAATAAGAAGACAACATTTATACAGTGTCCCCCACAAGTCTTAGTGTAGTTTTAAGCAATTAATGCTAAAAAGCACTTTATAAACATCATAAATTGATTTTAAAACACTTCACAAACTTCTCAATTGATTCTCACAACCGCTAATAAGGTAAGTACCATTTTTTCCATTTTTCATATGAGGAAACTAAGGTATACAAAGAGTAAGTGATTTTTCCCTTGTTCACATAATATGAATAAGAAAAAGGTCCTTCTTCACTCCAAGTCCAGTACTCTTTCCACAACACATGCTGCTATACCTTCAAAGAAAGGAAGGGAGACATTAAGCATTTATTAAGCACCTACTATGTTCCAGGTGCTTTTCAAATTTTATCTCATTTGAATCTGTGAAGTAGGTGTTATTATCGCATTTTTATAGTTGAAAAACCTGAGACCAACAGAATATTGCCTCTAAGTAGAACAAGATGTGTTCATTGAAAAGATGCTCTACAACATCATTAATTAAATGCCAAGTGGCTACAGATGTGTTTGTCAACACAAAAGACATATCCAGGTAATCACAGTGTCAGAGTCATGTCTGGAAGGCTATTGTCTACTCATCCCAGCCCTTAATTCCCAAGAATTATGATCACCATAAAAATCTAGTTCTCCCCCAAATCAGTGAATAAGAGTGGCAGTGATTGATATGATGACTAACATCTCTCAGTAATCAATGGAAAAGTATAATGGATATCAGTAAAGATTATATTTTTTGCAGGGAAATGAGGGTTAGGTGACTTGCTCAGGATCACACAGCTAATAAGGGTCAAGTGTCTGAGGTCAGATTTGAACTCAGGTCCTCCTGAATCCAGAGCCAGTGTTTTATCCACTTCATCACCTAGCTGCCCCAGTAAAGATTATTTTTTAAAATAATTACTTGAAGATATTTCCAGAAGGCCTGTGTCTATCACTCAATTAGGGAGTAGATTTGTCTGATCAAAGAGGATGCAACCAGTAACAGGTCTGTGGAACAATAATTCGTGGTGGAGAAGTCAGTCAATTTGCTCCTTCTTGGTATAGAATTTCAGCAAGTGTTGGTATTCAGTAGGAATATTCTCCATATTCACCACTAGAGAGTCATTCATAATCTTAACAGATACCCTAGGTGACTCTTGTCTAGCCAAGTCTTTTTATAATGCCTATGGGTCTATGAGATATTAGATATATACAAGATGAGCTAAAGGAGCTCCAATATCATCTAGTTATAGCCAGATTTATTGATCAGAGAGTTACCTTACTTTTGGGAATTTCATTTACCATGTCAAGGAAATAGGCTTATACTTGATCAGCGTTCTCCTACTCCCAGATATGGTCTTACATTACATTTCCTAATTCCTGACCTTGCTCCTGGAAATATCTATATCTATATATCTATATCTATATCCATATCTAGATCTAGATCTAGATCTAGATATATTTCTTCAGACCTGAAGTCCCTGAATCATTCAGGGCAACATGAGACACTTTAAGAAAGATATAAGAGCGGGGCAGCTAGGTGGCACAGTGGATAAAGCACTGGCCCTGGATTCAGGAGGACTTGAGTTCAAATTCGGCCTAAGACACTTGACACTTACTAACTGTATGACCCTGGGCAAGTCACTTAACCCTTATTGCCTTCAGCCAAAAAAAAAAAAAGGAAGGAAAGAAAGAGATAAGAGGCAGCATGTTCTAGGCAAGTTGAACCACCACCAATACTACCTTGGCTACTATTATCCCTCAGACTCTGGAGGAGACAGTACAGGACCTTGAACTTAAGAGGCTTAGGGGTAGCAACATTCTCTAAACCACTGTATCTGCTTCTAGGCCATCACTGAGGGGAGAAATCATTGTGGAGAAGAACCCTATATTCTTCCTCATCCAAAGCAGCAATTAATGACCAACTATGACCAAAAGGTTACCATCAAGAGATCATAAGAGCCCTGGGAGTGGCAGCACTACCCAGGCCACAGTCCTGCTTCCAGCTTTGTTATTATAGCCATCACCAGGGGAAATAGTTCCAGTGAAGAGGGGATCAGACATCCCCACCAAATGCTAACCAACTGTCACCCACATAGTAAATAAGCCAGCTTTGCTGAAGGAGTGGGGCACTCTAAAGGAGAAACAGAAATAGGCAAATTGAATCACCATCATCCTACCACCCTAATCACCGTCTCCCCTTGGATCTAAAAGGAGGTAGACCAAGTTCTTGAATCCAATAGCCTTGGTAATAACAATGCCTTCAGCCCAACAATTACAGCCATCTTCCTCCAAAGCAACTCCTATGGAAATGCAACCTGACAGTTGTTCCTTCAGGACTGTAGCCTTTTCATAGAAAAGAAAGTTCGTGCCACCAAAGTCCTTAGTAATGTCAACTGGTTTAATATCTAAAGCTGACATACTTTTGACAGTGGAGATAATATTAAAGAAAAGGCATTTGCCAATTAATTTGCTTCTGCAATCTAAAGAGCATTAGACATTTCCACTGGACTTGCAACTGCAACCTTCCATTTATCTGTCTGTCTTATTAGAAGGTGAGTTTCTTGGGAGCAGGTATTGTCTTACTTTTCTCTTTGTATCCCCAGTGCTTAGTACAGTGTTTTGCATATAGTAAGTACTTAATGAAGCTGTATTCAGTCATTCATTACTTTAGCTTCCCCTTATTTGTCTCATAAGGAGGTTGGGGCCAAAAACCCCAACATGCTGAGGTATGTAAGTATGTACGTATGGGGGAAGGGAATGCAAACAATTACATTCCTAGGGATGACAAACAAAGGTGGTAGGAATTTACTGGGCAGTAATTCCCTCCTCTGCAACCTGTACAGCTATTCTTTGAACCTGTGCACAATTTCTACCCAGCCCCTTAGGGAGATGGAAAAAAGAGGAACAAGATCCATGATTTTGATAGGGCTATTATGTCTGGGGATCTCTACCCACCTCTGAGGTTAGTTGTACTCAATATTAGATTGTTCCATACTAGGCCTATGTCCTAAGGCTGTCCTGGCAAGATCATTATATATTCACCTAATTTCCAAAAGACTGACACCTAACCAGATGAGAAATATTGACTGCAGCTAAAGCACAAAAGACTTCAGGAAAAGAAGTCACAACCACTGATGGCAACTTTGCCCTTTTTTTCAAGGACAGGCATCCTGAGACACAGTCATGATGACATCAGGGAAGTCTCTTAGGAACCAGCAACATAACCTTCCCAGTCTCTGATGGCTCCCTTGGGTTTGAGTTGTTCTCCAAAAAAAGTGATAAAACTCTGTAGTAATGCCCCTATATAACTATTAGTCACAAGGTCTACCCTTCCTTAGTAGATCCCCCACTCCATGATACACATATATTGTTGTAAGAGTAGCTCAAAAAAGTTCAGCTTTTGAATGACTTAGCAATGGCCTTGATACAGCTTAGTTTTTAACCTTCCTTACTGCTCCTGGCCACCTCTGTCCTATATGTGTGCACTTGTTTACCTTAACATGAGTGCAAGACTTTATATTTATCTCTATTGAAGTGCATATTAGCAAATTCATTCTATTGTACTCACCTATTGAAATCTTTTTTGGGTTTCAACTACCTTAGGTTATAGGATATTTATCCTATCCTGTTTATCCAAGGATATCTAACCCAAACATGTGTGTTGTTTAAAATCTAAATTGTGAGTTCTAATCTGTCCCCCCACCCCAGTTTCCTCAGCAGGCCTTATCAATTAAGTACTCTTCTATTACTTATATTTTAGGGTTTATTAAGCACAGGGCTAATTTTTTTTTCATTCTTATTTTTCTGTTCTGCTGATCTACTTTTCTACTTATTAGAATAAAAATTTTAATGATTTTCAATATAGTTTGAGGTCTAGTAATGATATACCTCTTTCATTACTCTTTTTTTTCTTCCTTATTCATTTGAGATTTTATATTTTTGCTTCCCCCCCCCCATTTTTTTTTTATTCTTTAAGTTATCCCTTGGTAGCTTTATTGGTACAGTACTAAAGATTAGATTTGGTAGGAAGTAGTAGTTTGAGATAGTAGGTACAGTGCTAGCCTTAGAGTCAGGAAGACCTAGATTTAAGTCTTGTTTCTAATATAATGGCTGAGTGAGCATTCCATGGCCGCTTAACTAATTATTGCCCCAACTAACTTTCTAAGATTATAAATTGCAGAGCAGCTGATGGTCTGCATTTTTTGAAATAATTTTTGACTGGGAACTCCTTATCTCTCTACAACAATGAAACTACATGTCTGGATCTATAGAAAGATAAATAGATAGACAGACATACAGAGATACAGATATATACAGAGACACACACACACATACATATATATACACATGTGTGTATATATAAATATGTGTAATGATTTTTAATTATATTGGCATAGAGCAATTTTTCAAATTTTCTTTTATTTCTATAAAGGACATTTTATACACACATTTATGCAAATCCAAAGTGTCTCTTTGTAATTTAACTGTCAGATAATTTGGACACTTGGTAATGATTTTGAGTGGAATTTCCCTATTTTTTGTGGTTTCTGTATAGAAATCCTGATGATTTTGTGGATTTATTTTGTATCATACTGTTTTGGTAAAACTGTCTCTACTGCTTCAGTTATATTCAGAGATTTTCTAAGTATACTTTATTGTTACTAGCAAATAAGCATAATTTTGTCTCTGCTCTGTTGATGTTTTACCTTACTCACCTAATTTTATTTCTATATCTAACATTATTAAAACTATTTCAAATATTACTGTGGCTTGAGGTATTCTTGCTTTACCCCTTTTTTGTACTGAGAAAGTATTTGCAAATAATGTTAGCTTTTGATTTATACCTTGATCATGCTAATAGAAGGATGGTTCCATGCCTATAACTTTCAGAGTTTTTATTTATTTTTAATTTTTATTTATTTATTTTTAAATTTTTCTTCTTTACCTTTTTTTGGTTAATTTAGAATTTTATTTATTCCCCCAATTATATGTAAAAACAAATTTTAACATTGATTTTTAAAACTTTGTGTTCCAAATTGTCTTCCTCCCTCCCCACCCCCCCTTAAGAACTCAAGCAATTAAATATGAGTTATGTATGTGTAGTCATGTAAAACATTTCCACATTAGTCAGATTGTAAATGAAAACACACCAAAAAAAAAAACCTTTAGAAAAAAGAACTAACAGGGTGAAGTCAAGATGGTGGAGGAAACGCACTGACTCCTCAGAGATCTTCCCCACATCCCTCCAAATCCCTTCAAATAATGTAATAAGATAATACCTGGAGCAACAGAACCCAGAAAAGGATAGAGTGAAATTATTTTCCAGCCAAAGATGGCTTAGAAAGTCAGTAAAAGCCATATGCTGTGCTGTGTCAGTAGTGGAACCAAACCTGAGGTCATACCAACACAGATCCAGCCCCAAGCAGGCTGTGCCAGAGAAAGAGACCTCTGGAGCCTCTGAATTAGCTGCTTCACTGGCATCTTCTGGAACTAAGCTCACAATCTGGTGAGAGGGCTGAGTGGTTAGCCAGGGGGAGATTACAGGGGTCTCTGCTGTCTCTGAGGCAGAACTCAGTTGTTTTACCCCTCCTGGGAACCAGGAAGGAGCCTTGAGTGGCGGCTGTTGGCAGAGCTATCAATCCAGCAGGAAAAAAAATGTTTTCTGGTTGAAGAGTAAGTGGGCCTGGGGTTATTTACAGACCAGAGCACAGGCCAGAAGAGTGAAGAACCTACCATTCCTTAAATCCTTGGATCCCCTGATGCTTGGGACAGTGCAGCCTGGAAGCAGTGCCCCACTTTAAGAAGGAATTAAAAATCAAGAAATAGGCAGGCAAAATGAGCAGAAAGAGAAAGATGCAGACCATAGAAAGTTTCTTTGGTCACAAAGAAGATTGAGGTACAACCTCAGAAGAGGATAGCAATATCAGGGTTCCCACATCCAAAGCTTCCAAGAATAATATGAATTAGCCTCAAGCCATAGAAGCTCTTTTTTTTTAATGAGGCAATTGGGGTTAAGTGACTTGCCCAGGGTCATACAGCTAGTAAGTGTTAAGTGTCTGAGGCTGGATTTGAACTCAGGTACTCCTGACTCCAGGGCCAGGGCTATATCCACTGCGCCATCTACCTGCCCCCATAGAAGCTCTTAAAAATGACTTTGAAGATAAAGTAAGAGAGGTTGAGGAAAAAATGAAAGTGATGCATGAAAGTCATAAGAAAAAAGTAAACAGCTTGAAAAGTCAAATGGAAAAGCTCTCTGAAGAAAATAATTGCCTAGAAGTAGAATTCAACAAATGGAAGCTAATGACTTTATGAGAAACCAAGACACAATAAAGCAAATCCAAATGATTAAAAAAGTAGAGGACAATGTGAAATATCTTCTTGGAAAAACAGAATCAAGAATAGAGCTTAGATGTCATCTTCTAAGATTGTCAGGGAAAATTGACATGATAATCTAGAAATAGAAGTTAAAATAGAAATTGGAAGAATCCACCGATCATCTCGTGAAAGAGATCCCCAAATGGAAACATCCAGGAATATTATTCTTTCAGTTTCTCTTTTTTTTGATCATGGCTTTCAGGTAGTCCAATAATTTTTTTTTTTTTTGGCGGGGCAATGGGGGTTAAGTGACTTGCCCAAGGTCACACAGCTAGTAAGTGTCAAGTGTCTGAGGCCGGATTTGAACTCCGGTACTCCTGAATCCAGGGCCGGTGCTTTATCCACTGCACCACCTAGCTGCCCCAGGTAGTCCAATAATTTTTAAATTATCTCTCCTGGATCTATTTTCTAGGTCAGCTGTTTTTCCAAGGAGATATTTTACATTGCCTTCTATTTTTTTTTTAATCTTTTTTTTTTCTTTATTGTGTCTTGATTTCTCATAAAATCCACTTGCTCAATCCTAATTTTTAAGCAATTGTTTTCTTCATGGAGCTTTTGTATCTCATTTTCCATTTGGCTTTACAAGCTCTTGACTTTTTTTCATGACTTTCCTGCATCTCTCTCATTTTTGTATTCATTTTTCCCTCTACCTCTCTTACCTTAGCTTCAAATTTATTTTTGAGTGCTTCCATGGCCTGAGACCAATTAATATTTTTCTTGAAAGCTTTATATGTAGGAACTTTGACTTTGCTTTCTTCCTCTGAGGTTGTATTTTGATCTTCCTTGTCACCAAAGAAACTTTCTAGGGTCAGCATCTTTTTCCATCTGCTCATTTTCCTAGTCTATTTCTTGACTTTTAATTCCTTCTTAAAGTGGGGCACAGCTTCCCATGTGCACTGTCTCAAGCTTCAGGGGGTCCCAGGTGGTACAGTTTAAGGAGAGGCACGGTCTCTACTCCCCTGCTCTGTGCTCTGGTCTGTAAGTAACCACAGGCCTGCTCACCCTCTGACATGGAAGAGTCTGCAAGCTCTAGTGTGCCTGTGCCCTTCCCCACGCTGGAACAAGACTGCTACCTGGATCCTAGCTCAGGCAAAATGACAGAGTCCCACCTCAGCACCAGCAGGGACCCCTGCAATCTTCCCCTTGCCAACTGCTCAACCCTCTTACCATCTGTGGGATGAGTTCCAGAAGCAGCTGCAGCCATAGCTGATTCTGAGGCTCCTCTGCAGTGGCC
Source organism: Dromiciops gliroides (assembly GCF_019393635.1). Taxonomy (NCBI): domain Eukaryota; kingdom Metazoa; phylum Chordata; class Mammalia; order Microbiotheria; family Microbiotheriidae; genus Dromiciops; species Dromiciops gliroides. The sequence continues at coordinate 120,847,936 of NC_057863.1, forward strand.
TGCCTGGGGCTTTGGTCTGAGCAGTGCAGTATGGACCTGTACTCCACTTTCACCGTGGTACTGCACATCCTTCCTGCCAATCTTCTAAGCTGTCTGTGGCTGGGAAATGATCTTACCCCATCTTTTAGTGGGTTCTGTAGCTCCAGGAATTTTCCTATGGAAACTTTTAGCGTTTTAACAAAAATAAATACTATATTTTGTCTGAAGCTTTTTCTGAATATATTTGTACTAAGATATATATTCCTTATTAATATAATTCATTGTGCCAATTGCATTTCCAATATTAAACTATCCTAATATTTTAGTACCCATCTAAATTCATCGTTTGTATCATTTTTTGACCATATTGCCATAGCCTCTTTGTTTCAAAGTATTTGCATAAAATATCATAGTAGAAGTATTATCTGTTTTTGTATCTGTTTCATCTGTTCCTCATTTGGATAACAGGGTCATATGTGATGCATAAAGAGGAGTTTGGTGGAATGCCTTCTTTATTTCTTTAGTATATGTTTTATGACATGTGTATTAATTGTTTTTTAAACTTTTGATAACATTCACTTGATCTGGACCAAGTTTTTGTTGTTGTTATTGTTGTTATTTATATTGTAACTTAATACATTTTTATATTTCACAGTTCTCATTATTCAACAATAGAAAGAACATTATGTTTGGAGTCAGAAGTACTGGGTTCAAATCCCACAAATGTTGCTTACAAACTTTATAAGCTTGAACAAGTTTGGGGCACAGTTTCCTCCTGCATAGAATAAGAGGATTATACTAGTTGGCTTCTGAGATCCTTTTTTTTTAATTATAAAAGTATTTTATTATTTTCCACTTACATGTAGAGATAGTTTTCATCATTTGTTTTTTATAAGATTTCTAGTTTCAAATTTTTCTCCCTCCCTCCCTTCCCTCCCTCATCCTCTCCCCAAGATAGCAAGTAATCTGATATAGATTATGTATGTACAATAACATTAAATATATTTTGGCATTAGTCATGTTATAAGAGAAGAATTAGAGCACAAAGGAAAAACCTCAAAAAAGAAAAGCAACAGCACCAAAAATGAGTGAAATAGTATGGTTCAATCTGCATCCATATTCCACAGTTCTTTTTTTTTTCTTTCTGGATTTGGAGAGCATGTTCCATCATGAGTCCTTTGGAACTATCTTGGACCATTGTATTGCTGAGAAGAATCAAATCTACCACAGTTGATCAACACATAATGTTGATGATACTGTGTACAACATTCTACTGGTTCTGCTCATCTCACTCATCATCAATTCATGCAAGTCCTTCCAGGTTTCTCTGAAATCTGCCTGCTCATTGTTTCTTAGAGCACAATAGAATTCCATCACATTCATATACCACAAGTTGTTTCTGAGATTCTTTTAAGCTCAAAATATATGATTTTATGATTCTATCAACCTAAATTCTCTCTATATTTTTTTGTTAATTAGGGTAACAGATAATAGCTGATTTTTTTTTATTCTCAGTTCTTCTACCATATAATTATATTAAGTAGTTTCTGGTAAACCTCTTTATTTGCTTTTTAAAAATCAATTTTCCTACTTCATTTTTTCTATTGGTCATTTTATTTTTCTATTGTTAAAAAAGCTACCTAATGATGTGTTTATTTTGTTAGTCTTTTCAAAATCAGCTTTTTATGTTGTTTATCACCTCCACAATTTTTAAAAGGCTTCTTTTTTACTTGTATTGGAAATGTAATTGGTTTATTTTCTAGATTTTAAAAATAGATGCTAAATTGATTGGTCCTCTCTTTCTATTTTGTTAATACGAGTTTTCAGGAATATAATTTATCCATTAAGGACTACTTTTAATATATTCCATAAGCCCTGGTATTTTGTCTACTTGTTATCATTCTTCTTTACATAATTACTTATTGTTTGCATGATTTGTTCTCTGCACTGATTATTCAAGATAAAGTTACATAATCTCCCTTAAAGACAGTGTCTTCTTATTTCCTTTGTTAGCTAATATTTTATTATATTATGACTTATGAAAGATACATTTATTATTCCAGCCTTTCTATATTGCTGTCTCCTTTTTATACTAATAATGATTATTTTTATGATTAGATGCTGAGAAATATGGATGTATGGATGTTCACTTCAGTAATTTTGATTTTCAGATTTCAATGCATCCATGATTTCTAATGCATGCTGTATGAAACTTATTTATGTCTTCTCATCAGTTGCCCATTTGTACTGTTACAGATATACATATTTATAGAGAAATTTTATAGGTTGTCCTTCCAAATTTATGTCAAAATCTGGGAATTGACATACTGACTATACTAGTTCTTTTTTGTTTGTTTTTGTTTGTGGTTTTTTGTCTTGTTTTGTTTTGTTTTTTCCCATGTAGATAGATAAGCCAAACATGTTTGTGTAGTTACAGAACTTTTGAGGAGGGCCCTCAATGTTCTTAGGCTTGATGTAACCAAGTCAGTGTTAGTTTCAAAATATTTAACCTATGTATTTGGAATATCCCAATAGGTGTTTCAAATCTAATTTTCCCTGTAATTTGTTCACTTCTGTGTTTTTTTTCTTTTCATATATGTTAGATATCCATTTCTGAGAGAAGGTAATTAGGCTCTCCAACAATTATCATGTTACTATTCATGTCTTACTAAAATTTTTGTATCTTTAAAAATAATTTAGCATGATTTCATTTGATAGAAAATATGTGCACATTTTATATATGTAAAATAAATTATATATGTTGACATATTACATATTATATTGATGTAACTTTTCAAGGAATAAGAATGTATTTTTCTCTTCATCCTACTCCAAGTGAAAAAAGACTATATAACTAATGTGTATTGAGGGATATTAATTGTATAATTCTTTCCAATTCATATAATTTCTTCACATGCTATCTTAAAGTTTGTAGAGCTATTTTATATTCCTCATAACTTGCTGCTCATTTTGGTTAATTAATTTATTTTCCACCTCAGCATTTTTACATTTGAATCCTGTTCTCTTTTTAAAGAGACTAGTCTTTTTTACTGCTATTTTTTTAAACTCTGAAGTTCCATGAGAACTATAATTTTAGTCTTAATTTCTTGTACTTTTCAATTTCCTCCTTTGATTGATTTTCTGATTTTTATCAGATTAATTCTGATTGCTTTTTGGAAGGTGGGGGATGACTATCTTGGATCAATGCCATAGGAAGACTCTGAGTAGCCACAATCTCATGTTATATTCTCTATGTTTCACAACCACCATAGCCCTGGACTCTAACCTTATATAAAGCAACCAACTTTCTTTTATCCCTATGCTAATTCCTAAGGATTGTTGAATTCGGGGGTTGTTGGGAGGATGGAATTCACCCAGCCACTAAAGGTGAATGTCCAATCCAAACACTAGTGAAAATACCATCTCATAATATCAAGGGTCCTCTTTGAAAACAAAGGAGGGACAACAACAAAGGTGAACATCATCTCCATCTTTCTTTTAACCTTTTCACCTGATAATCTCTATTGCTATATTATGAAATAGTTTTTTTAAAAAGCTGAATACACCTGGACTCCTCCCTCTTTCAAAGCCACCAACTATCCCTTGTCCTTAGGATGATTTCTGGGACTGGTTATATTAATTGAGCTTCTACCCTGCAAGGGGTCAAGGAGAATCTAATCAAGGAAATGTTGAGGTAAAAGTATAAAAGACTCATCAAGTGGAACTTTTTTTATTCAGTTAAAAATTTATTAAGCATCTACAATACACCAGCACTGTGTTAAGCTCAATAAACATTTTTTAAGTGCCTATTATGCACAAGACAGACTGGGAGTACAAAGAAAGGCAAAAGATAGTCTCTGAACTCAATCAGTTCCCAGTACAGTAGGAGAGAGAACATGCAAAGAACTATGTACAAAAGAAAAGATAGATAAAGGATAAAATAGAGACAAGGCTTCTTGTGAAGATGAGATTTTAGCTAAGGGAATCCAGAGAATTCAGGAGGAAGTAATGAGGAAGGAGAGTATTCCAGGTATAAGGTAGAGACAGTGAAATTGCCCAGTGTTAGGAGATGAAGTGTATAGTGAGAGGAACAGGAAAGAGGCCAATGGTACTGGATCAGATTAAGCAGAGGGTAAAAGGGGCATAAGAAGATTGGAAAGGCCAGAATGGGGGCAGGTTATTAAATGCTTTGATTGTCATATGGAGGACTTTATATTTTATCCTGGAGGTAAAAGGGTGAGTGAAGTTTTGTTGAAAAGGAGGTGACATGGACAGGATTATCATGATGCCCAATTTGACAGCAGAGAAAAAAAACAACTAGAGTGGGGAGAGAAGAAGTGGGAAGGCAACACAGGAGATTATTACAAGTACTCCAGGTGTAAGGTGATGAGGGCCTGTGACGGGATGCTTGTAGTGTCAGAGGAGATATATAGCAGCGATATTATGAAGGTATAATCAACAGGATTTGGTAACTGATTGGATATAGGTAGGGAAGTTGAGAGAGACTGAAGAGTTGAAGATGATATTTATATTTGAACCCTGGATGTCTGGGAGGATGGTGGTATACTTGATAGCAATAGTTCAGAAGAGAGGAGAGTCTGGAGAAAAAATAACAAGTTCAGTTTTGGACATGTTGAATTGAATACATCTTTGGAACATCTAATACAAGATGTCCAATAGATAATTAGAAGTGCTAATCTAAAGGTAAAAAGAAAAGTTAGGGCTGAATGGGCAGATCAAAGAATCATTTTCATAGGGATCATAACTGAATCCATGGAAACTGATGAGTTAGGTGAAATAGTATAGAAGGAGCAGAGGGCTCAGTAAACTACTATCTCAGATACCCACCTTTAGTAGTCATGAACTGATAAGGAAACAGTGCAGTCAGACAAGTAGGAAGAGACTCACGAGAGTAGTGTCATAGAAAACTAGAAAGAAAAGAGGATTAAGGAGAAGAGGGAAATCAAGAGTGTCAAAGGCTGTGGAGAATCAAAGGATAAGGATGAAGAAAAGGCTATTAGATTTGGTAATTAAAAATGCATTGGTAACTTTGGATATAGCATTTTCATTTGAAGGATACAGTCAGGATCTATATTATATCTGTGTATAGCTGAAGTGGGATAAAAGAGTAGTCAAGTGAAATGTATAATTTGAAGGACTTTGGCATTAAGTTATTTGACAGTCCCTTAGTATAGAAGTCAGGGGTTGAGAATAAGAGAAAGACTGTGAACCAATCACTGAACCAGTTGAGGGAAGAGCAAAAGGATCCTGGAGGTCAGTGGATAATAGCAACCACAATTTTGATTGAGTAGTAAATATGAACTAAGTAAACTACAAATGAGGAGTGTCACTGAGTGAACATAATAGAGGAAAAGCATGAAAGTAGCAATGGGCAACAAGGGGTATTTCAGCTCTCCTACCTTGACCAAAACGTTAAGAGAAATGAGTGAATGTGCAACCAGTTCTAGAGGCTTTGTCATCAGGATGAAACCAGGTACTAACAGTAGTAGTAGTAGTAGTGGTGATTATTATTGTTATTATATTTATAATCATGATAACTAACAAATACACTGCTTACTATATGTGCCAGGCACTGTGCTAAGCATTTTACATTTATTACCTCATTTGGTTCTCACAACAATCCTGTGAAGTAGATGCTATTATTATCCTCACTTAACACATGAAGAAACTGTGGCAAACAGAGGTTAAATTACTTGACTAGGGTCACACAGCTAGTGTCTGAGACCAGAATTGAACTCAGGTATTCCTGACTCCAGGCCAGCACTCTATCTATTTTGTCACCTAGATTTAAGGAAAGATTTAAGATTAATGTCAGTTTATCTATGGAGTAAGCATTCCTGAGAGTACAGTGAAAGGGGTAGATAGCATAAGAGTGGGGGACAAGAAGGGAGATAGAGCTGACAGACACTTTTAAAATTTCCTGATATTTTTTATTTTACCTTCCTTGACAGTGATCAACTTTCCTCAATCCACTGAGAACATGGAGGTTCATGACTGAGGGGTTAATTTCTAAAGTTTGTGTATAACACCACAGTAGCCTCAACAGTTGTGGACCTTTGGAATCCAGGCCAGTGTAGCATGGGGGCTCTGTGAAAGAAGTATCATCAGCACCAGGATTGTTGAAGTAATATTTCCTTATCCTTGCTATCAACATTACCCATAAAGATTTGTTTCTTCTTTTTGTATTTGCTGTTTTTACTATATAATTGACCACCTTTCCCACTCTTTTAGTTTGCATTGGAGCACAGATCCTAGGCTATGTTGCTTTACCATTTCAAGTTTTTAAAGGCTACCTCAAATGCTACCTACTCTACAAATTCCAGTTAAGAATGATCTTACCCCTTCACACAATATTTATATATTATTTTTAATCATAGTTCTTGTTTGTGTGATATATGCTACTATCACACAAATGGTGTGGTCAGGAAATGGTCAAAGATGACCTCTTTTAAACTCATGGTTTCCCCTAGTGTTCGTCAAAGGCTTGTATAGAGCAGTTGCTTACAATTTTCTTTTGCTTTTTTTTTTTTTTTAACTGAATCCAGACATTTCATGGGAGGATCCATTAGAACAAAGGGGGAGAGTTCTTAATAGGGGCTTATAGATAAATTTCATGGAGTTTGTCAATTTGGATAGACAAAACATTACATCTTTATTTGCACTAACCTCTAAATGTAATTTAGTATTTGCTTCAATTATTTAAAAGCATTATTCTGAGAAGGGGTCCACAGACTTCACTAAATTGACAAAAGTGACTAGGACACACACACACAAAAGATGAAAAATCACTACATCAGAGGAACTGAAAATGTTAAGCCTGAAGTACAAAAGACTAATATTTTATTAAATAATAAACCACTATTTTATTTTAAAAACTAACATTTTCATGTATTTAAAAGTTTGGCACAGAAAGGCAAAACTAACACCAACAAATAGAAATTACAAAATTTGTGCGGTATATGTAAGGGAAAATTTTCTAAGAATTAGAACTGTTCAAAAATGGAAGAAGTTTCATTTCAAGGTAGTGGCTTCCCAGTCATGAGAGCCATATGGTATAGACTGGATAGCCACTTATGTGGCATGTTGTAGAAATAATTCATACTTTGGATTGGAATTGCACCAGATAATTTCTGAGCTTCTTTTACCTACAAAGATTTTGATTCATGTTTGTATCCAGCTGAGTGCTGTCAAACACATAAAACTATATATATTTTTTAAATGGTTTTTTTGCTTCATTTCATCTGTCCTCGTCTCTTCCACTTGATCTTAGCAATGCCTTCTATGCAACACGAGACCAAAATAAAGTAACATACAGGAAGCAGTCACGACTCAGTGATCTTACCCTACACAGCTCCTTTCTTGGCATGCTTCTGACACACTAATTCTACATTCTTCACATAAATACATCCACAGTTCAAGTTTCTATCTATTTAGAGCACAATTGTAGCAAAATATCATTCTGCATCTTTGACAGCACTCAGCTCGTGGTCTTCTTGCATCAGACTATTGTGCTCTCTGGGCCCCTGATCTTTTACTTCTCCTAGAAGAAGGGTACTGTTTAGAATTCCATTTCTTTGGCCTTCTAGAACCCCCTGCCTTTGAGTCTTGGTGACATGTGTTGGACTCTTGCTTTGCTTCTGTGATCCATATGTGAGAATATGTTCTTGTGGAGCCAGCTGAAATTGAATTTACCTGTGTTGGGTTGTTCCTTGTAGACCAACTCCATTCTTTGTTCAGTTTTTTTTTCTAGAAAACTGCCCATAATCCTGCTATTTCTTTCTCTCTCCATAATAACTACTAGGGTCAGTAGCTCCCTGTGATATTATAGATAATTTTTGTTTGTAGCAATCTGGCCAAAAGAATGGACCTATGCTCACTTCCTCTGAAGTAAATTCCTACCTGTATCAGAAAGTTAAATGGTTTATCTTTTTTGTGAAGATAGATGGTGGTGAGAAATTTAGCATATATTTGTTAAATTATCTTGATTACCAACAAATCGCATCTCTTACATTTGTGAATATTCCCGCATGGGATTGCAGGATTTGTAGCCTTCAGATCATCTACAAATGTAAAAATTTGCACTTCAATGCAATACAGTACACAGATCATATTTTTCTACCTCATTGTTTTAGTAATTTGGTCATATGACCAGTGGAAATTTCCTTTTCCTATTTCTGTAGGGTGATAGGTCCTCTCCTGAGAAGATTCCTAAGACCTGGGATTCCCTTATTATATATAAATCTGATCCAGTTCCAGAACCATCTGTGAATACAGAATCTTTTTCAAACTTAATCGGACTATTGAGTATATCTATTGGCAAGTCTTTACACATTATGGTTTGGACCGTCAACTCCTTCTCTGTAGAGAAAAGTTTAGCAATTAGTTTCCGTATGTTTTCTCCAACTTCAATTATTCTCAAATACTCAAATGGAGTAAAAGCTGATTGATTTCAGAGTTCCTTCCTATTCATTCTTCCAATGATGCAGGTCTGAAACCATCTAAACTTGCTAATATTGTGATACCCTTCTATGTCCTATCATAAGCTCTCATTGGACAAGGATTTCTCATTTAAAGTATCAATGGTCAAATTAAAATGTATTGATGTTCTAAAAACTAAGTCTTAACATCTTCTGCCCCTTTTCCCACTATTCTCCTACCATCAATCCAGAAACAGAAGGGGAATATATAGACTGAGGATTATTTTGTATTTTGAGGGTGGCCATGGTAATGTGTGTGTATGTATATATACATATATGTATGCATATTATATATATATATACTATTTAATATATATACATATAAACACACATATCTGTATAATATATAAATATATGAATGTGTATTAAATAAGCATATATATCTATATATTTCTGGGTGGTCAGTCCATTGTGATATTTCCTCCATATACACCTAGATTAATCCTCTAAAAACAGGCTCATGCTATGACCATGCTTGAAGCCTTTCTAGAATAGTAGAACCTGCCAGAAATTATAGATGTTTGTTCCTAACATTTTTTGGCCATGATTGAGACATCATATTATCTACTATGTCTAATCTTGTGAAGGAGGTACTTTTATAAAGAATTCAGTGTGAGAGTCAACAGATATACTGAGCCCATAGTCAAATCTAGTGACTCTGTGATGTCATAACATTATATTTTGTGATAGTGTAGTAGCACTTAATAAATGTTTATTCCCTTCCCTTTTACTTCATACTTTTAATCTTATAAATTTTAATTGGTTACCTATATATCTTAGAAATGAGACCTTTGTCAGAGAAACTTCCTGCCATGATTTTTTCCCAATTTCCTGCTTCCAGTATAATTTTTGCTTCATTGCTTTTTATAATTTTATGTAATTAAAATTGTATATATACTTTATACATATAACATAGAATGCTTTTGGACATATGGATCTATTTTGTGGTGGGGGAAAAGACATTACTGTGGCCTAATTATTACTTTCATTTTCATTATTTTAGTAATAAAAGTTCAACGTTAAAATATTCCTAAGAAAGTTTCAATTACCTTTTGATTTGGAAGGCTCTCTATAGAGTTTACTCACAAATCGATATATCCAGACATAGTGTATCTCCTGAACTTCAATCTTACATCAGCAACTGCTTGTTAGAATCTTACATGGTATTTACAAGTCAGAAATCATTATCCTTACCCTTCATCCAAACTTCCCTATTTTTATTAAAGGTACCATCATTGTTCCAGTCTCCTAAACTCATAATCTCAGGGATATCGTCCACTCCTCTATGCCCTCATCCCACATATGTAGTCATTGGCAAAACTCATTCTTTTTACTTTACAGTATCTTTCAAAATCCATATCTTCTCTCTACTTATATAGTTACCAGGTCAAGTCCTCATCACTTTTCACCTATTTTAATGAACAACTAATGCTCTTCCTGCCTTAGTTTTCTCCCCACTATATTCCATGCTCTAGTAAGCTGCCACAATGACTTTCTTTAAGTGCAGATGTGACCATATCACAGCCTTGCTCCATAAACTCTGTGGATTCCTTATTTCACCTATTACCTATAAAACAAAATTCCAATGCATTTGTGGGTCTTTCAAAGCTCAGGGTCTTTAGACCCAATATGGCCCCAACATAGATTTTGAACCTATTTATAAATACTCCTTTCCCCCTTCTCTATGACCCAGCTAAACTGTTTCTTACACATGGTACTCCATATGCCACTTTTTTTGTCTTTACCCTTTCTCAATTTTTAGAGTGTATTCCTCTAATTCACAGAACTCTTCATGAATCGGCTTAAGAACTCACATCTACATGTTTTTTTCTGATTCTTCCAGTTGTTTAGTGCCCACCCATCCTCCCTAATTCCCTCATATTAAAATACCTTTATTTTTACTTATTTATATTTTCCTGCATATTTACATATGTACATGTTGTCTTGCCTGATGGGAATAAGGTCTTTGAGAGTATGGATTCTTTCATTTTCCATTTGTTTATCTTTGGTGCCTCGCACAGTCCTTGGCACATAGTAGGTACCTAATAAGTGCTTTTTAATAAATGGATTTATCTTGGCTATAGCAACATTTATTTTTCTCCTGAAGAAAGATAAGAAAATATTTTGGAAGAATTTACTTCAATAAAACTTAAGAATAACCACTAAGGGCATTTGCTTTTTATAAACAATATACACAGCTGTAGCAATGTTGGCAAGGCTGTGTGCCAAAAAAGCTACATATTTGCAACTACAAACTGTTCTGATCGCCCTTTATCCAGTAACAGCTGGTAAAATGGTATTTAAGAACACTTTTGATTTAATCTAATGAGAAACTATGCTACAATGTGCTATACTGCCTGCAGAAAATAATTGGACAAACATTGATTTTTATGTTGCTATAATAGTTACATTTTCGATAAATAGGGATTTATATGCAGTTATTTGGTACCATTCTTCTCTACATGAAAACTAAAGATTGGTTCTCAGCAAATGCACACACACACAATCTGAGCTCATCTCCTCCCTCCTAGACAGAAGAAAGATAAGCCCTTAAGAATGACATGTTACCTTTTTTGCCATTAGGTCAGAATCATTCAAAGGTTGGAAGTCTTTATGTTTGGAAGGATCAAGGGTACACCAGAGCACAAGTTGTTAAGCAACTTGGGCTGAGTAAAATATAGATGTGGCCAAATAAAAACGGAACAAGAGCAACTTATAATGACCCCCCCCCTAAAAAAAATCCAAAGGTCCTGAAGCTTTTAACACTCCTAACTGGAAACATCTCGAGTCCTTGTTTAAGGAGTCTGCTTATTCACATGTGTGTTTACTTTTTTTTTTTTAACCCTCCATGATGCAAATTCTGGCTAGCACTGTTGCATGAAAGGCTGTAATGAGGGTATTTCTGTCATGACTTGCAACAGGAAGTGCTAGAAACCTCAGAAGAGACTCTTTTTTCTTGCCAAACTTCCACACAGAGTTTATAGACTCATAGAGTTTAGATAATAAGGATAAGCACCCCAACCCTCAGAAGATAATCTGCAGTGAACAAGAACAGAAAATCTTTTGAAGCTTGTTTTGTATTAGGAGTAACAGGACTAAAAAGAAATCAATATTGTATAAGCATTCCAGAGATAAATTCCACTTGTTGCTTCTCATTTTTCTTCTGGGAAAGTATAGGTTTCATGATAGCCTAACCAAGTATCTTCTGGTTTCAAGATGGCCTTTATTTTTATCCTAAATTATTATTAATACAAAATCCAGGGAGAGAATTTAAATAATCTGAATCTACTTTACCTACCCCATATTTGACATTTGAATTTTATAAGTTACAAATGACAAGTAATCTGAAGAGTAGCAAGGATTATTGAAAGAGACAGAGACAGAGAGACAGAGACAGAGACAGAGACAAATAAATGAATAAACAATTAAACTTCGGGGGTATAACATAGGCGCATGAACATTTAACTCAATCTTCTTAACCTTCTACCTGTACAGGAATAATACCAGGTGGGAGGCAGCTAGGTGGCACAGTAGTAGATAAAGCACCAGCCCTGGATTCAGGAGGACCAGAGTTCAAATCTGGCCTCAGACACTTGACACTTACTAGCTATGTGACCTTGGGCAAGTCAATTAATCCTCATTGCCCCCCCCCCCAAATACAGGTGGGAATGTTGAAGTATTTTTTGAAACAAAGATCAAAGTCTATTAAACAAAGATGCCATTTTTGTGTTACTGAAATATAAACAGCAATGAATTATAACTTTCTGATATTCAGCATATTAAATGAACTAGAATGGGATATTCTGTAACCATTTGGAGATTTAATTATATTACTATGATGAAAGTCACTCAATTCTTGGCTTATCACATGATATTCTATGGGGTTTTGTTTTGTGGTTTTTTACCTTCCTACAATGATCCATACTGGCTATGTGACCCTGAGCAAGTTACCTATCCCTTTACTTCTCTAGGCAATTCTCTAAAATTATAGGATATAGAAAAGATGATGATGTAGGTTTGTAGAGAGTTTCCTCATCCAATAATTCCCTTATGTAATAAAATCAAAGGTCTAGTTTCTATCCCTTATTAAAGAGTTGAAGGGTTATTCTATGAAAATGAATGGGGGCTAGGTGGCCCAGTGGATAAAACACCGACCCTGGATTCAGGAGGAGCTGAGTTCGAATCTAGCTTCAGACACTTGACACTTACTAGCTGTGTGACCCTGAGCAAGTTACTTAACCCTCATTTCCCTGAAAAAAAAAATCAATGGAGACACACTGAATATACATATAACTATAATAAAGTCTGATGAATCAATGAAAAAATCTATCAACTCATACATATATTTTGAGCTCCTACCATATGCTAAGCCTCTTATTATTCTTACCTCTAGGATAAACTACAGAGTCCTGAGCCTGGTAGATAAAGCCACAGTCTGACTCTCACCCATCTTTTTTTTTTTTTTTTGTGGGGCAATGAGGGTCAAGTGAATTGCCCAGGGTCACACAGTTAGTAAGTGTCAAGTGTCTGAGGTCATATTTGAACTCAGATCCTCCTGAATCCAAGGCTGGTGCTTTATCCACTGCGCCACCTAGCTGCCCCATCTCTCACTCATCTTTCAAGGCTTATTCACATTACTCCCTTCAGTCATACTACATTCCTGACCAACTGGCCCATTTAGTGGTCCCTGACGTTGAGACTCCGTTTCTTACCTATATGTGTTTGCAAAAGTTCTGTCACAGGCCTAGAATTGTTCCCCCACCCCCAACACACACACACACACACACACACACACACACACACACACACACACACACACACTTCCACTCTTCGATCTTAGATCCTTAGTTTATTTTAAGGCTTAGCTCAGGTTCTACATTGTAAGAAATAAAGTGTTTCCTATCCCCAGCCCTAACCTCAATGCTGTTAGTACTCTACCTCTTTTCAAATTACCTTGCACTCACTTTTCTATGTCTTCATAGCTTCCCCTAATGGATTGTAAGGATCCTGAGGGTGGGCCCTATTTTATTTTGTCCTTTATCTCTAGCACCTTGCATAATTTCGTAAACAGAGTAAAAGCTTAAGAAATGCTTGTTAAATAGAATTGAATTGTTTTATGAGAAATCTGATCAACCTAATGAAGTGTCAGATGACATGAATTGCCTGTTTTTGAAAATGTCATTCTGATTTAAGGGAGAACCAGAAGAATTTCTAAAATTACAGAAATGTTGAGAACATAAGAATCAAGAGACAGAAGATTATGGGTGGGAAAGGTGAGGCAAGACTCTTGTTCATTAAGAGCAGCAAGAAATAACAATGGAGAATGTGAAAGGGGGAAAATACCAACTATAAAAAATAACATTTTATTCTGAGTTCATTTAATGAAGTAACACACTGTCTTAAACGCTTCAATAGAAATTAAGTGAATGACGGAGGAAGGATATAGATGAAACCCAACCAGACTACCAGAAGTATTGGGGAGAATTCAGTAAAAAATAAACTGAACTGTCCATATCTCAAATGTACCTGAGCATTTTGCATCATAGCATCATAGATGCATCCAAAGCTCATGATTGGGAAGAAATTAGAGATTTTTTTTTTTTTACCAAACACCTCATTTTTCAGATGGTAAAGCTGAGATATAAAATGACTTAACTAAACAACACACTAAACTTGAAACATTGGACTAATCAAAATGACTCAACTTCCCAGGACATTAAGCCTCACGGAAGCTACACTGCTCCTCCAGGTTCCTTCATTTTAGAAAGATCTTGCTTCTGTCATAGTCCTACTCTGAAATCTTCATCATGTTGCTTTACACTTCCTTCAGAGTCTTAGACCAAAGGTCATCCCATGCATCTTCCATAGCAAAAAGGCCAAATTATATAAAGTATTAATATTAGAAGAAGGGGAAAGGAAGAGAATAAGTATTTATTAAGCACCTAATATTGTCCCATTTGGTCACCAGAACAACTGTGGGATCCTATTAAGACCCCCATTTTTCATTTGAGGAAACTAAAACAGAGGTTAAATGATTTGCCTAGGGTCACATAACCAGCAAGTTTTTGAGGCTGCATTTGAACTCAGATCGTCCTGACTTTAGGACAAGTGCCCTATATGCATGCACTGCACCACCTAGCTAAATCAATTCAATTCAATAGGCATTTAATGATGATGATTAAAAGAAGGAAGGAAGGAGGGAGGGAGGGAGGGAGGAAGGAAGGGAGGGAGAGAGTTAGGAAGAAGGAAGAAAGGAAGGAAGGAGGTAAAGAGAAAGGGAGGGTATGAAGGAAAATAAAGAGATAAAGAGAAAGAGCAGCTAGGTGACACAGTAGATAAACTACTGGGCCTGGATTCAGGAGGACCTGAGTTCAAATTCAGCCTCACCCACTTGACACTTACTAGTTGTGTGACCCTGGGCCAAGTCACTTAACCCCCATTGCCCCATGAGAGAGAGAGAAAGAGAGAGAGAGAGAGAGAGAGAGAGAGAGAGAGAGAGAGAGAGAGAGACTGACAAAGGTATATCAGAAATCATCTATCCAAGGGCTTCTTAAACTTTGTTCACTACTGATCCCTTTTCGCCTGAGAAATTTTTACATGACCTTGGGTACATAGGTGTATAAAATAAGTATACTTAACCTTTTACTGTTGCCAAAATTTTCACAACCCCCACATTCAGTTATATGACCCTATATAGGAACACAATCCACAGTTTAAGAAGCTAAGATCTAGTCCAACCCTATAGTCTACAGATAAGGAAACTGAGGGCCAGAAGAGCTAAGTGATTTATCCAATATATATTAGAGATGGGATTTGAATACAAGAACTCTGACTCCAAATTTCACTGTTTTCTGCTGTCTTGTGCATTAGCACAGGACACTACTACATACAATTTCAATAGTTTACTTTTGCTTATTAAAATGAGCCCTCAATCCCCCCAAACTGGAAGAATTTAAAAAATGCAATCCTTGTTTATCACCCTTTCATTCAGTTTAACTGAATTTTTTTAAGTGTCCAGAATAAAGGGGGTAGGAAATAAGTCAGAAACCACTTAATCTAGAAAATGCTTGTTCTTCTTCTTAATAGAAAGATATGATAGCCAAATGTAGAGTCACTACTTTATAATACAAACCAATTTGTAAACACTATGAAAGGGACTGTTGTGGAGGGCAGGGGGGAAGATAGTACATTATCAGCTCATAAAACAATGAAAGGAGATATAATCAAAACTAAGTTTGTGGAAACCATGGTGTGAAACCTAACCAAACTGTAGCATCCCAATAACCTTATTGATGTACTAGAAGAACCACAAAGAGTCAGAATTTTAAAAACATTTATCCGTAGTAGACTTCTTATTGTACTATAAGTAATCAAAATGGCATTTAACAAAAATAAATTGAAAACAACTATAAGATAATATTAATGCAGGGACAACTAGGTGGCACAGTGGATAAAGCACTAGCCCTGGATTCAGGAGGACCTGAGTTCAAATCTGGCCTCAGACACTTGATATTCACTAGCTGTGTGACCCTGGGCAAGTCACTTAACCCTCATTGCCCCAAAACAAAACAAAACAAAACCAAGATAATATTAATGAGCTCACAGAGCAATTTAAATATTTCAGTATCCCCTGCGCCTACCACCAGGTGGTCTACATGGTAGATACAAACTAAATATTCATTGAATTGAATTCAGATCCACAGGTATCATTAGGTAAGTGATCATCAGAGAAAAGGAAGAAAAGACAAGAAATAATAATAAATGACTCCCTCCTGAGGAGTAGCTAAGACATCTCACTAACTCTGATGCCTTTCTGAGGCATGATGTGTGTATTATATGAGAAAGAATCTCTTAAAACTTTTCAATCTGAAAAAAAAAATTCCTAGTACTATGATTCATGTGGGGACACTTAGTGGTACAGTGAAAAGGCAACTGAATTTGCAGTCAGAAGTCCTATGTACAAATCTTACACACTGTTTGCTAATTCTGTGACCCTGGGCAAGCCACCAACTCTTTGACCTTTAGTTTAGTTTTGTTTTGTTTTTAGCTACAAAATTAGGTGAATGAGTTGTATGGTAATTATAATAATAGTAGCTAACATTTATATAGTGCTTTCTATGTCTCAAGCCCTGTGCTAAATGCTATATAATTGTTACCTCATTTGATCCTCACACCAACCCTAAAATGAAGCCGTTATTATTATCCTCATTTTACAGATTAAGAAATTGAGGTAAACAGGGATTAAGTGACTTGCCCAGGATCGCACAACCAGTAAGTGTCTGAGGCAGGATTTGTATCCATGTTTGTAAACTGGCTTAACAAAATGCTTGGAATATAGTTGGTACTTAACAAATGTTTGTTAATTTAAATTAATAAGAGAAAGATCAAAGAAAGAAGAGAACCCCTGTTTGGGTTGTATATTCACCTTGTCTCATATCAGAATAAGAACCCCTTGAGGTCAGGGAGTGTCACTTTTATTGTAAAAATCAAATAAGTTTGTAAAACATATTTAAGATATAACATGTGTAAAAAAGCTTTATAAATCTTACTTTTCTATATAAATTCAATTATTATTATTAGTAGTAGTAGCAGTAGTACTAGTAGTAGTACTAGTAGCAGCAGTAGCAGCAACAACAACAAAAATAATACTAATGAATCAGAATTACTAAGATGAAGTTCTAACCTTGGGGAAAGGAAAACTTCCCCATCAACTTCAGTCATCTCTGACTCTCTGTGACCCCTGTGGAACATTGCATGCTGGACCCTTCTATCTTCCACTATTTTCCTCATGTTTGTTGCTTCCATGATATGTTATCTATCCATCTCATCCTCTGCTATCAGTTTTTTCTTCTTTTTGTCTTCAATCTTTCCCAATATCAGGGTATTTTCCAATGAGTTCTGTCTTCTCAATATATGGCCAAAGTATTTAAGCGTCAGTATTTGATCTTCCAGTGAATAGCCTAAATTAATTTCTTTGAGTATTAACTAACTTGATCTCCTTGCTGTCCAAGGGACTCTCAAAAGTCTTCTCCAGCACTGTAATTTGAAAGCATCAATTCTGTGGTTCTTAGCTTTCCTTCTAGTCCAACTTTTACAGCCATGTATTGCCACTAGAAAAACTATAGCTTTAATTAAACCTTTGTTGGCAAGGTGATATCTCTGGTTTTTAGTGTGTTGTCCATATTTGCCATAGTTTTCCTTCCAAGGATTGTCTTTTAACTGCAGTTGCTATCTGCAGTGATCTTTGAGCCAAGAATATAAAATCTGACACTGCTTCCATTTCTTCTCCCTCTATTTGCCAGGAAGACCAGTTGCCAAGATCTTTGTTTTGTTCTTTATTTGTTTTATTTTGTTTATGTTAAGCTATAACCTAACTTTTACTCTCCTCTTTCACCATCATGAAGAGGCTTCTTAATTTTTCTTCACATTCTTCCATGAGAGTAGTACAATATGTATGTCTGAGATTGTTGATATTTCTCCTGGCAACCTTAATTCTGGCTTTTGATTTGTCCAGCCTGACATTCCATATGTTATGCTCTGCATATAAGTTAAATATACAGCCTTGTCATACTCATCTTCCAATCTTAAATCAATCCATTGTTCCAAGTTCAGTTCTAACTTTTGTTTCTTGGTCCATGTGAATGTCCCTTAGGAGTCAAGTAGAATGACTTGGTATTCCCATCTCTTTGTGAGCTTGCCACATTTTTTGTGTTGCACACAAAGGTTTTAGTGTAGTCGGTGAATCAGAAGTAGATACCTTTCTGGAACTTTATTGCTTTCTCCATAATCCAGAAAATGTTAGTAATTTGGTCTCTATTTCTTTTGCTTCTTCAAAAACCAAACTGCTCTTTTGTTAATTCTCATTTCACATATTGCTGAAGTCCAGCTTGCAGAATCTTAAGCATAAAGTTGCTAGTGAGTAAAATAAGCATAAATGGTTGGTAATATAAATATTCTTTTGCATTCTTCTTTTTTGATATTGGGATATAGACTGATATTTTTCCAATCCAGTAGCCACTGTTGAATTTTCCAAATTTTCTGGCATATTGAGTGCACCATTTTAATGGCATCATCTTTTAGGATTTTAAATAGCTTAGCTGGAATTCTGTCACCTCCACTAGTCTTATTGTTAGTAATGCTTCCTATGGCCCACTTGACTTTTTTCTCCAGGATTTCTGGCTCTAGATCAATAACCACAGTGTACTTCTTCCATATATTCTTGCCGTCTCTTAATTTCTTCTACTTTTGTTAAGTCCCTAGAGTTTTAATCTTTTATCATGCCCATTTTCTTTTCATGAAATCTTCCCTTAATATATCAAATTTTCTTGAAGAAATATTTTGTCTTTCCTATTCTGTTTTCTTCTTCTATTACTTTGTATTACTCATTTAAGAAAATCTTTTTAAACCTCTCCTTACTATTCTTTGGAATTCTGCATTCACTTGGGTATATCTTTCTCTTTCCCCTTTACCTTTTGCTTTTCTTCTGTAAAGCCTCATCAGATAGCCAGTTTGCTTTCTTGCCCTTCTTTTTCTTTAGAATGTATTTTTGTTGCTGTCTCCTATATAATATTGCAAACCTCCATCCATCGTTCTTGAGGCACTCTATGTACCTGATCTAATCCTTTAAATCTATTTGTTACTTCCAATTTGTATTCATAAAGGACATTATTTAGGTTATACCTATGTGGTCTGATGCTTTATCCTACTTCAATTTAAATCTTAATTTTGCAATAAGAAGCTCATGATCTGAGTAACATTCAGTTCCAGGTCTTATTCTACCTCACTATATAGAGTCTCTCCACTTTTGACTGCAAAGTATATAATCAAGTTGATTTCTATATTGACCATTTTGTGATATCCATGTGTAGAGTCATCTTTTGGGTTGTTGAAAAAGAGTGTTTGCTATGACAGTGAATAAGCTTGTTAGTCTCTGCCCTACTTCACTTTGTATTCTAAGACCAAATTTGCCTGTTATTCCAATTATCTTTTGATTTTCTATGTTACCATTCCAATCCCATAAAATGAATGTGACATCTTTGTGTGTGTGTGTGTGTGTGTGTGTGTGTGTGTGTGGTGTTTTTCTAGATGTTGTAGGTATTCATAGAATTGAGCAACTTTGGCCTTTTCTATATCAGTGGTTGAAGCATAAATTTTTATTACTGTGATGTTGAATAGTTTGCCTTGGATTTGATTGGATCTCATTCTGAGATTATATACCCTTTCTTAAACTGGGGATTGTGTTCCTATATAGGGTCATCTATCTTAGAATAATCATTAGGATTTAGACATTGATTAGATATATGAAATCAACCAATTGATAAGAATTATTAGCCTTTCTGTTTGTCAAGCACTATATTAGGTGCTTGGAAGGCAAGCTCAGGTAATAAAAACTATTTCTACTTGCATCTAAAAGGGGAAAGAAGAGAAGAGTTGAGTATGTCCTGCCTGTGGAATTGGTATTAGTGATCCAGTCTTTTGAAATATTAGGATAGAAACTGGTCATGTTGAAAGTGACTTTACCAATTCCATTTCATTTAAAATACTCTTCAAATTATGAAATTAGTCACTTGATCAATTAATGCATGAATAAATGAAAGGGAAGGTTTATTCGGTGGCCTCCTTGAATTTTTTTACTATTAACAGAAAAAAATTTAAGTAATATAAACATATTATTGTTCATGATTTAGTTGTGACAGCCTACAGATAAACTATAGCACATTTTTTAAAAGTTTAACTAAAAACTATATTACATAGTATTGTCATAAGTGATGCATAATAATTCCAAATTAATCTGAAATAATTTCATATGAGTTCATATTGTAGCCAATGAATAGGGTGAATAAATACAATAAAGTGCAGAGAAGGGTACACTGGATGTTGAGCCAGGAGAACTTAATTTCAGATCAGCTCCACTGCCAACTATGTGTCTAGTTGTGTGATACTTAATCCCTCTGTGTCTCAATTTCCATGTCCCTAAATTGAGTATTAGTTGATATAGAAGGTCATTTTCATTTCCAAAAATTCAATGATTCTATGATCTGACCTCCTTTTAGTCTTAGAAGCATGATGTACTTCCATCTTAGAAACGTTTAAAATATAATGGATAGATTATTTGTTTCTTTGCATCATTAGGTCCAATTCTATACTGCTGTGACTCAATGAACAAGGACAGTATTCCCCCCAGCCTCCCCACACACACACACACACACACAAAATGGTTATACATTCTAGTCCATCAATTGCCACAACCCATACTCTATTAGTGATTCACCTAGTTAACAAGATTGAGTTTAATTCCACAATTATTCCATATGAGAAAATCTCACTGAAGACAATAGAAGACTCAGTACAAATTTGATTACGAGATCTGGTCCATTGACTAAATGAATGAAATTTGGCTTTTATTAATTTGAAATTTCTCAATTAAGAACTCAAGTTCTCAAGCAATTTATCGATATGTTTCCTATCATGTTTCTTTGTATCCAAAATAACCTCAAGAATAAACACCCCCCACACACACACACACACTGCATCTGAAATTT
Source organism: Dromiciops gliroides (assembly GCF_019393635.1). Lineage (NCBI taxonomy): Eukaryota > Metazoa > Chordata > Mammalia > Microbiotheria > Microbiotheriidae > Dromiciops > Dromiciops gliroides. Next base: position 120,868,955 of record NC_057863.1, read on the forward strand.
ATCATGCTTTCTGTGATAGAAATTATGTGTTTTCAGGAATGTTAATTGGAACTAAACCTTTAGACAAGCAAAGGAATAAAATGACACTATTTATCCCATTTTTACATTAGTAAAATCTAAAGCACAGCATACTTAAATCGATTGTTCTCTGTTTCAGATGAAACTCATGATTATATTTTTCAGGTTTTCATTTGAAAGGCTAAGACATCTGTTTATCCAGTGCATACAGAATAACTCTCATGTCTCTTCATCTCTGAAGATTTCAAAGGCTTTCATTCTGTTTTCAATCCTTTGAAGAAGCAGTAATCAAAGACAAAAATTATCAGAGGTACATTTTTGTTTTCCAAACAATGAAAATAGCAATGCTCATCCTCCTCTTATTTCAGGTACTTGCATGAAACCTCAAAATTGGAGCTTTTCCATGGAAATAAAAAAGTAATGTGGATAAATAGCAGCATAAAGCAAAGTATATAGGCATTAGTGGATTGCATAAATTTAAATTGAATATTTGAATAATTAAAAAAGGAATGTGATGCAAAACATCAAACAGCATATTGTAGCATAGTGACATAATCCATCTGGTGATGGAATATGTGTTGGTGTTCAGATAAAGAAGTCAGTTTGAGCACTGTCAGTGACTTCAATGTACTTTATAAATTAAATATTTTACAATGAATATCAGTGACAATCTATAGATTCGATAATTAAGTTTCATAGTTTCATCCTGAACTACATAGATGTAGATGCAATAAAATATTTCTTCTTTCTTCTTTTTGGTAAACGTGTAATTGGGAGACAAATTAATGTTATACCAGATTTTTGTGGTAAATATCTTGTCATATTTCAGAGAAAGAAATCTATCTGAATCCACATAATAAAGAATCACTTTATTGGGCTTTAAAAATGATGATTGCTATGATCTCCAATGAAATCCACTTCAAAACAAGTTTTATTGTGTGGAGAATGGTCAAAATTTGAAATATGATGAAGTCAGTAAGTATTTATTAAGTGCCCACTATGGTCAGGCATTCTGCTAAGACATGGGGATATGAAAAGTAAAAGACTATCTCTGCTCTGAAGGAGTTCACAATCTAATGATGGAGAAAAAATACAAACAAGACACATGTAGTATAAATTATATAATTTACAAAGTAATAGTGCTCATATTAAGAAGGATCAGAAAAGGCTTTTGGTAGAAGGTGACATTTTAGCTGGGACTTGAAAGAAGCCAGAAAAGCCTGAAGGCAGTGATAAAGAGTGAGAGAATTCCAGGCATAGGGAACATCCAGTAAAAATGCCTGGAGTCAGGCAATGGAGTGTCTTGTTTGGGGAATAGTAAAGAAGTTCCTGTCATTGTATCACAGAGGATGTAAGAATGAATAACGTACAAGAATAATAGAAAAGTAGAAGAAGATGAGGTAATGAGGAGTTTTGAATGCCCAAAAGAGGATTTTGTATTTGATCCTGAAGGTGCTAGGGAGGTATTGCAGTTGAATAAATAGTGAGTGACATGGTCAGACTTGCATTGTAGGAAGTTCACTTAGAGAGCTGAGTGGATAATGGATTGTAGCAAGGATGGATTTGTATCAGGGAGAAGAACTAGCAGGCTACTGTAATAGTCTAGGTGTGAAGAAATGAAGGCTTGGACCAGCATAGTGGCAATGTCAGAGGAGAAAAGGAGATGTATGCAAGAGATGTTATGAATGTCACATGGATGAGATTTGGCAATAGACTGGATATGAGGGGTGAGAGCAAGTGAGGAATCCAGGATGGCACCTAAATTGCTAGCCTGGATAATTAGAAGATTGTAGTGCCTTCAACATTATTAGGAAAATTTGGAAGAGTGTGGGTGGGAGAACACAATTCAATCCTATTATTTTATAGATGATAAAATTCAAACCCAGTTGTGAATTTATTACAGGTAGGCAAAGTATACATTTAGATAATAAGGGATAGAGCTTGGATGAGAATCTAGATTCTTTAACACCAAATTTATATCTTTCCCACTATGTTGCTGTTGGATTATCAGATAGACTCCTTACAGTGGTAAAATAATCTTTCTCTGTATTTTATAAAATAAGAAATACTCCATGGGGGCAATTATACATTTGCTAATGGATAATGTAAGACATGATAGTTGAGTGAAGTGTGAGTAGTATGTGGAGGCCCAGACTGGGAACGCTGGGGCAGGTGGCAGTGGAGGCCTGTAGCTACTCACTCTGCAGCCGCTGGCGGCCATGGCCTAGGAGGGGAGGGCTCTGAAGCCTCTGGGTCCAGATGGGCCCCTTGGCTCTGGGAGCATGGGATGGAGCTGTTACTTCCTGGTCACTAGCACAGTTCAGTTCTTAGTTCCAGGGCTCTGGAGGCCAGTTTCCAAAGATCAAAAAAGCAGTGTCTATCTGATGAATTTAAGGAAAATACGAACTTTGAATTGACAAAAACTCACTAGATGAAATCACTTAAGAAAAACTTGCAGAGGAAACACTGAATACCTTAGCATATATCTTTGAAGATCTCATAGACAAGCCTTACACATCCAAGGATTATGATGTTTCATTTGGGAGTGGTATTCTAACAGTAAAGCTGGGTGGAGAGCTGGGAACCTCTGTGTTCAACAAACAGACCCCCAACAGTTAGATCTGGTTGTCTTCTCCATCCAGTGGTCCCAAATGCTACAACTGGACATGGAAGAATTGGATATATACTCATGATGGAAAAGGAGCTTTCTAAAGCCTTGAAAACTCAACTAGACATGTCATCCCTGGTCTGTTTGGAAAAAGACCACTGACAAAATCTCATTTTTAAAGACACTGAAAGCTGAAGATGAAAAGTACCTCTCTCCTCTTCACTTAAATTTGTTTTTATCCTCATGTCATCTCCCAATTTAGCTTCATTCTATGTGATAGTTATGTGAAAATAATATATATATTTGACTTAAAAAAAAAGACATGGTAGTTGGAATGACTCAGTTCTCTTTTTTTTTTCATGTGGGGGAACCTTCAAAAAGAGTTCGGGAATCATCTCTTAAGTCAAAGCAAAAACATAAAGATAAACATTTCTTTCAACACTCCTCTCTACCAAAGTCATTTTTTCCTTATCCAGAGTCTATATATAGAATAACTTATCAGCAATTATTTTTAGATGCAAAATTTGATTTAAAAAAGCACATATGATATTTAGGAAGGGAGTTGAAGTTAAAGGAGAGAAAAAAGTTATTTAATTATATGGGTTTTATTGCATTGTAGCTAAAGTTAGTTGATAGTAATTCTTTGATGAAAATTATCATCATCACAATCATCATTATTTTATCAATAAGAATACTCCTCATGAGAGTAGAGATGATGTCTTACCCTTCATGCCTTTTTACCCTATCCAATTGCTGCCAATGTTTTTTCTCATAAACCCAGAATGATTCTATGCTATTTTGATTGATTTCCTTTGGAATCTTAAAGGCTTTTTTCTTGGTGCCTACACATTTTGCTACTTAATGTAGTAGTTCTAAAATTTGAATATAATGTTTCTTGGTGAATTCAGCTTTAGATTTCCTCATGTTGTTATTTTGTGGATTTTCTCACTCTATATTTTTCTATCTGCTGTCTATAATTCTAGGCAATTTTGTTTTTCCTGTATGATTTCCTGAACTATAGTATTCAGGTTTTATTTTAAAATTATGATTTTTTTCTGGAAAGCATTTACTTTAGAGATGATTTCTTTTTTGTTAGTTTTCTTTCTCCTTCTGCATTTTTGTGTTTCAAATTTGTTATTGTACTTTTTGAGAATCTGATGTTATAAAGAGTGTCTTTGGCTTTTGTTCTAAATTTGCTAGTCTCTTGTTAGACTTTCTAATTTCTTCTTCAAATTTGCTCTCTTTTGGGAGTCAGTCTTTCCCTTTGTGTAGGCCCAGTGCAATTGTATTTTACTCCTTTCCCCTTTGCTATCTAGTCATTATTCTAAGATTATCAGTGTTGGATGAAATCCCTGGCTCTAAGGAAATGGGAGTAACCAAACAGCCAGGTACAGGGATATTCTAAGAGACCACTGTATGAAGGTCTTCATTCCACACTTTTCAGTTCCACTCTTCTGGTTTTCATTCTTTTTTTCTGAGACTCTATTTAGTTCCTATTCTGACACTGAGGAGAAGGTGTGAAGAAAGGTTTTTGTGGGGTTGAATGGTTTAATGGAAAAGGAACATAGTTAGAGGGGCTATACCAAGAAGTCTGAACAACTAAGTTTCTTCTCTACCATTCTTTCACCATTTCTACTTGATATCTATTCCTTCTTGTGTATTACTAAGTAGTTATAGAACTATTGTTAGCATTATGTTATGTTATGTTATATTTATTATATTTGTTATATATTTGTAAAATTGTGTATGGGGTGTTCAGAGGACAAGCATCTCTGGTGTAAGGGTTTGTGGAGCCCTTTTAGGGTTGCTCATCTACCTTTGGTATTGTTGAATATTAAAATATAGTTTTTGTCTCTGCCCGTCACCTATAAACAGATCAGAGAAATAATATTTAATCTCTCCTACCAAAGTAAGAAACAGATCAGAGAAAGTATAATATCTTATAATGTCTCCTACCAAAACCATTTCAGATAAATTAATCTCCTACTAACCAGATCAGAGAACAAGATATCCATACCTGTCCTCCTATAAAACAGATCAGGCAGAAAAAAAATAATATCAATTCATTATTTTGTCCCAAGAAGAAATATATAACACAGGATTATGTGGAGACTCTCTTCCTAAGAAGAGAGCTCAGAGACCCACTCCTTCAAAGGGTTTTTAAGGTTTATTTGCCCATGGGATAAAAGGCATTGTCAATTTCAATACTATGATAAAGAAGCAAAGGCAGTTTAACAATTTCAGTTATAACAAGTATGGAAGAAATACAGAAGCGTCATGATAAGATGACAGGATTCCAAAAAAAAAAAAAGAGGTTTGCAAGGATGAGGATGACCAGATGTCTCCATAAGATAGGGATTTACTATCCTGAAAGAAAAGAAGTTACTAGGTAGGCTATTTTATCTGCTAGCTATCTGGGTTCAGTTTTGGAGTTCAGTTGAAGGACATTTTGGTTCCAATTAATCCTATTAATACAGGGTTTCATGAAAAATACTTTTAGATAAGAAGGTATCTCTATCACATCCAAGTGACCCATATATTCGTATTATCAGTATCCACCAGATTCACTCAGCTCTCATCTGTGGCTCTAAGAAGCTGTAGCACATATAGTAGCTAACTTCTAGTAAACCATCTTGGAAGGCAGGCTAAACCAGGTGGAGGATAACCAACAGACCTGAAAGCTATTGGTGAGTTAGGAGGATATCTACCTCAAGCAAGTGAAGGTTTCCCCTCATGTAATGGGTAGATGAAAACAATGTATTCCAACTGCCATGATTTTCCATGTGGAAAGGATAACTGTATTTTAGTTTACGAAAAAGCTTTTGATTTTTGCATTCTGTAGAGCAAAACATATTCTTAAATTCTCTCTTCCAAGAAAAAATTTTCTCTTCCATATGTTAAGATCAAACAAAATTGATTGGTGAATCAGAGATAATATTATTTCATGCTCTTTTTTTATCAATATCAAGTGAGACATGAAAGAGGTACAATGAAGAACACTATTGTTGAGTCACATACATACACTTAATATTGGTGTTTCTCATTGTCATGGAATTCTGCACAGAAGCCAAATGGAAGAAACATTCCCTGTAGATGGAAATGTTCTCCATTTGCTTCATTTTGCAAATGACATTGTGCTAATTACATGAGGCCTTAGTATGCTGTTTATGAGAACTTCGGAAAAGTTCAGAGATTGGCCTAGCAATCCAAAAAGGAAAAAAAAATGTGGAAGAATTTCTATTGCCCCGATGATGACATGCAACTGGAAGGGTAGCTCAATTAACAATTCATATACATACAACTCAGATGGACTCTGACAATAAGCTGAATGGACAGAGAATTTTAAAAGCTGTTTCCTACAGCTTAAATATTTAAGTCATTAAAATCACATCTATAATCTAAATCAGGGCTTCTTAAACTTTTTCCACTCACAATCCCTTTTTGCTGGAGAATGTTTTTTTTTTCCCTTTGGTGAGGCAATTGGGGTTAAGTGACTTGCCCAGGTTCACACAGCTAGTAAGTGTTAAGTGTCTGAGGCCAGATTTGAACTCAGGTACTCCTGACTCCAGGGCCAGTACCCTATCCACTGCGCCACCTAGCTGCCCCTTGTCAGAGAAATTTTTATGCAACCCTGGGTATATAGGATACAAAATAGGTGTGCATAACCTTTTACTGTTACCAAATTTTTCTTGACCCCCACATTCAGTTATGTTACCCCACAGTTAAGAAGCTTTGATTGAAATTGTGTATTTAGTTTGAAAAAATAATATTAATTCTAGATTTAATTTTCACTTTAACAAATTAAAATGAACAGAAAAATTTAGTCATTTGAGTTCTAGTGCTCTAGAAATGAACATACAAAAACTAAAATATTACTAGTAATGATATTGTAGGTAAAAATAAAAGAGGCACTATGGTGGAGGTATAGTAAATGCCCTGTGAGTTCATCAAAATAAGTAATTCTCAGATGGGGAAACTCTACCAATGCAGGTTAGCACTTTCTATGCAACCATACACTTTTACAGATTTGCCTGGGGCACCTCAAATTAAGAAACTTGCCCAAGGTTATACAGTCAGTATGTATCAAAGGCAGGAAATTGGACCCAGGCCAGATATTTTTGGATTCAAAGCTTCCTAGATTCAAGATTCTCTATTTATTATGCCACACTATAAAACTAATAGATTGTTACAAATTTATTGTAAAATTCTGTACCAGGATTATCAATCATTTTATCACCATTAAATATACAAGCAATGCTTCTAAAACACTTTATATATAATATTATTTGAAAGACTTAAAATATTTTGAACTTACAATGACATCTATATATCACATACACACACACACACACACATATTACGTACAATGGCTCCATCAGCATCATGAAAATTTTATCCAAGGTAAATTATATCCTTCATAGTTTATTCAAAGGAATGGGTTAGATCTGGAGTGAATCCACAAACTGCTATGAATAATCTTTATTTACAATTTATACTTTTTGGTATGTTGGATAAAATTGTAAAAAGAAAAAAAACTATCAATTTTTTTGAAAGTAAAGACTTCAAGGGCGCGGCTAGGTGGCGCAGTGGATAAAGCACTGGCCTTGGATTCAGGAGTACCTGAGTTCAAATCCGGCCTCAGACACTTACTAGCTGTGTGATCCTGGGCAAGTCACTTAACCCCCATTGCCCGAAAAAAAAAAAAGAAAAGAAAGAAAGTAAAGACTTCACTGATATTTTGTAATATATATATATATATATATATATATATATATATATATATATATATATTTTTTTTTTTGCCAAATTCCTCAAGGAAAATAAAAACTTATGAAACCAGGTACAATTGAGTGTCTGCAAACATTATATTACAACATAGTAACTGATATTCGTAAGGATACATTTTCTTTACTATCATTTGCTTTCCTTCTCCCCTTTTTCTCCCCCAACTCTAATCTGTTAGAATTATATGTAAAGGAATAACAACAACAACAAAAAATAAAACCAGGTACAAGGGAGGTGGTCTTAAAGCAACTAAATGCACTAGAAGAAGATCTACAAAGAAAGTACCAGAGTCACCTCTACGGGACATTGTGATTTTAGGGTCCTGAGAAGACCTAATCTAGATTTCCAAGCCCTTAGTAGGGCTGACAGTTAAAAGTTCCATAGGATGGTATTTGAGAGGCAGCATGGTATAATGAGGGCAGCTAGATGGTACAGTGGATAGAGCACCAGGCCTAGAGTCAGGAAGACTTATCTTCCGTAATTCAAATCTGGCCTCAGACATTTACCAGCTATGTGACCCTTGGGAAGTCACTTAAGCCTGTTTGCCTCAGTTTCCTCATCTGTAAAATGAGCTGGAGAAGGAAATGGCAAACCAGGTCTGTATCTTCGCCAAGAAAACCCCAAATGGGGTTATGAAGAGGCAGACCCAATTGAAATGACTGAACAATGATAACAACAACATGGTATAATGACTAGAGCACCAGCTTTCCAGTCAGGAAGATGTATTCAAGTTCTGCCTCTCACACATATTTGATGTTTTACCTTCAAGTGAATCAACCCATGAGCATCTATTTCTTAAGTAGCTACTATGTAGTAAGCTCTGTACTACTAAATCATGGCAAATTAATAAACCTCTTGGTGCCTGTAGAAGTTCTCTAGGATGGTGGTTCTCAAAGTGAGGTCAAGCAACCTCATGTCTACATGTACGTGTGTATATGTATGCATATATATGGGTGTTTATATGTATACTCCTATATACACATATATCTGTATGAACACACTATATATATATATATATATATATATACACACACATATATTTGTGTGTATATGTCTATATATATTTATACCTAATTTTTATATGTGTATATAACTATATGCAGATTTAGATATGTATCCAACATCAAAGCTCTGAGTGCAAAGGAAGACTGAGACTAAAACAGTTTAAGAACTCTTTCTTTAGGATAAGGTTTCTGCAAAAGGTCTTCCTCAGTCTGGGTGGAGAGATAGAGAGAGAGAAAGAGAGAGGGGGTGGGGGGGAAGGAAGGATACACTTATTTGGCTAAGATATTGATCTCCATCAAAATGAAAACACTAGTGGTAGAGGTATTTTCAGTTATTTATACATTGATGTCAGTTTTAGATACTTTTTTTTAAAGATTTTTTTTTTTGGTTTGGTTTCAAAAAAGGTATTAAGTAACTCAGAAGATGGGAGGAACAGGGTGAATGGATCCCAAATATGAAAAACTGAGAGGCTGAGTGCAAGCATGGACATAATGATATCAACACTCAATAACCTCACTGTACTTAGGGAAATTAAACAAAGGGCTAGTAGTGTGTGGCACTCAGATCTCCTTGGCTCTCCCTTGTCACCTGTTATCTCTTTCCCTAAATCTTCTGCTTTCTTATATATTTTCCCTACTCCAAGTGATTTTGCTTTAAAATCAATGCTGCACCCCCCCAAAAATTTGGTAAGCATGGATGTGTTTATGCTTTTATTAGATTATGAGTTTCTTGGGAAGAGAGGCCTTTTCCTATTTTTATTTCATCTTATGAAGAATATATACAGCAGTGTCACACTGCTCAATCATTTATCATTGATGACTTAAAGTGAAGTTGTTTCCAAGAAGAATTAGACCCAAGAACACAATAATAGAACACAATATGATTTAAATTTGCTAAGATTGTAATTACAATTTTATACATAGAAAAAGCAAGTGAACAGTGACTAGCAAACCCAAATATGATTAGTGGATCATTTGGCTTTCTTTTGTAAATAATTCTTCATGCACAATTACACTTACACCTGTGCATCCTAAATTCATTTTTTCCATGATGATGAATAAGAAGAGATTAATGTCTTCTCAGAAACTACTATTCCCTTTCAAGGCACAGATTGCAATAATAGATGTGTGTCCACCTTTGTGCTATCTATTTCAGTATCAGTGTGGAGGAGGGATGTGAAGAAAGGGGGGAGGAGTTATCTCTTCATGGTTTCACTTTAAATTGCTATTTTCATTGGAGTTTATGTCTGCTTGTCAGAATCATAAAACTATGATTCAAGGATCTTTTTTCCCCTCCCTCTGAAACTAGCTTTTATTTCTTCTGAGATTCTCGCTCTGCATTCACTGACGATTATGCTACCCAACACATGAATCATTTTCTTCATCTTCAAAGAGCATTAAATAATTATTCCCCTATGATATCTCCACGAGGTAGGTGTTGTTCCCATCCCACTGTACAGATAGGAACACTGAGGAGAAGCCAAGGAAATGTACTGTGTCCCAGAAGATTAGAAACCAGAGCCTCTTTAATCCTATCCAGTCGCTGCCCCGAGATTGTGTACACTTGAGTGAATTTTTAGGAATAAGGAAAAGATTAGAAATGCTTTTTAATTCTCTCTGATGTTTTCAAAGGAAAGGAAAAATTTCACACCTTTTTAACTGCTATTCAGCTGCAGGTAAAGAATTTAACAGCTTGTGGAGTGCTAATTAGAGCCCATTATAACTTGATTGACCTGCCTTGGCAGCTGCATTCATTCTGTCCTTGCAAGATGGAGATTTTACTCCCTTACACAGGCTTCATTCAGGGAAGCCAGTTTTGTGAATGTAAAAGCCAGGAAAATTTGGAGGAAGCAATCAGACAGGGATGCCTCAATCAATAAATAGAATGGAGTTTAAAAAAAGAGGAAATTTTACCTCCTTTACCCCTTAATTACAAAAATCAGAGCAAAAGTCAGGATATGGAAATGCTGTAGTTAGCCTCAAGTAAAGATTCATGATCTCTTGCTATTTGCTCATTATGAGAAAAATCGGTCTATATGTCTATAGAGTGAATAGTTTCCACCCGTGGGGCAAACAAGTTATCATGAACAAGGCTATGTTTTTCTAAATGTGTATTTTCTGTTTCACTGGGCATTTTTTTGATGTTCTAATTGGGATTGTCCTCTGTCCCTGCTAATGAAATTTAACACAGTTCCTGATTGTTTTCTTTTTCTTTTTTGAATTTCTACCATAAAGGAAAGCTCAATGAATTAGAAGGTGGTAAAGATTCAGAAATAAAGTTGATGCAAAATTGTTACAAATACAAATTATTTTAAAAAGAAATTTAAGTTCAGAAAGCAAAGAAAAAGAATAATATAATTCTGGAAATATGGTTCCTTACTCTCCTAATCTATTTCTTTTCATGCTTACAGATTAAATAGAAGCTTGGAAGGTCAAAAACTGATTTAGTGTCTTCATCTCAATTTTCCCATTATTAATAATGACTTCTCTCCTCTTCTACTTCTTCAGAGTTATTGAACTGTTCTCTTTCTTCTTTACTGTCTCAGCAGGTTTTTCTATTCCTAGCTTCTGACATTAAGACCTTAAAGACAAATTCTTGTACTTATAACAAATGCATCTGCAGGGATCCTACCTTAAACAGGTATACTCAGGGAGGGAGAGTAGCTGGTCCCCTTGGTCCCACTGGGTATTGCTGACTTCCCCTGACCCTAACCCCTAAGAAGAGAAAGGATAGCTAGAGGGATGTGGGATTGAGGAAAGATAGACCTTGTGACTTTGTGACCTTGTGAGAATGGTGCAATGGTGAAGACACTGAGCCTGGGATTACACCAATGCGGTTGAAGTTGGTGGAGAACCACAGGCTATAGGATTAGTAGGCTAGAGCAGTGCTTCTTATACTTTTCTCACTTAGGACCCCTTTTCCCCTGAGAAATTTTTATGCTACCCTGGGTTTATAGGTAGATAAAATAGATATACATAACCTTTTACTTTTGCCAAATTTTTGTGACCCCCCCCTTCAGTCACATGACACCATATGGGGTTATGACTCATACTTTAAGAAGTTTTGGGCTAGAGGAAGGAAAATAGGCGTGCTTTCTTGATGTTGGTGCCTAGGAAAAAGCTTCAGTCACCCAGCCCTAGTTATGGCTCTAAGCCAATCTCTCCAAACCATTTGCCTCACTGAATTCTTTTGCCCCAGAATTTGCATTGTTCATTATATGAAATCCAACAACTTCTTGAGTCAATCATCAAGGGTCAAAATTTTAAAAGTGAATATAATAAGGTAAAGGAAAGAACAAGCAATTAGTCAAGGTCAAAGACAAATGAGGATTTAAGGTAAAACCAAACCACAAAAAAGGAAGATCGGGAAAATAAGAGGTCAGAGGCTATGTGGCCCAAGAGAATCCTGATATTTTAGGTTTTCTGGGATAGACAGACTGGAATAAGAAAGACTTCAGTGACAGATCACTAGCAGAGCCTCAAATATTTGGCTTACCTGATAATGTCTTCTCTCCCCTTACCCTGATTCTTATTTTAACTTATTTTAACAAAGTAGCCTGGCTACTTTCCTGACACTTGTATCTACTTTGTATCTAAATACATATAGATATGTGCATAGTGTCTCACTCATTAGAATGTGAGCTCCTTAAGGGCAGAGACAATTTTGGTTTTATCTTTCTATGCCTAACACTTAGCACAGGGCTTAAGATTGATCAATTAATTGGTTTAGACATCAATGACCTAATGTTACTTGAGGGGAAAAAAGATTTTTTTATCTGGGATGGAGAATTTGTCTGGCAGCGTGAGGCTTGAGGTTTCAATGGTTGGGAAGATGAACTGCAGATCATTAAAAACTTCTCTATAAGGATTATACAAGAAAAGTGAGATAGGGCCACTATTCTCACAGAGCCATAAACTATTTCTTCTATCTGGCTTGCCCTCGCCTTTTGCCTGCAAATCTAACCCTCCTCCAGGAAGCTTTCCCTGATTAACATTGCTCTGTTTATTACTCTATTCCAAGTTTCAGCTTTATTTGTACATGGGTCATGATTATAATGTAACTTGACTGGTTTTTTAACAACTGAATTTTTACATCTAAAAGAATATTGTGTATTGTAAGGGGCTAAAATTCTAGCTAGATATCTAAAAATATAATGAGTGGTGGCCATCAATTAGAAGCTTTAGCAAGAGTTTAGATTTTTAAGGATTTATTAAAGAGGAATCAGAGGTAGGTGAGGAGAGAGAGAGAGGTAATAGATCTAACTACTTCTAAGAGACCCCATCATCCAACCTCTCCAACCCAAGGTCAGGAACCCAAAGACCCCCACGGCTTCCTTCCTCTTCCCAGAAGCCTCCCAAAAAACCGGAAACAGGACCGTCCACACACAAGCTAATTGGCTGGTAGCTTTGATTGACAGAACTAACAGGTGGCTCTACAGCCACAAACCAGCCAGACTCCAGGGCCAGTACTCTATCCACTGCACCACCTAGCTGCCCCAAGATCCTTATTTTTCAACAATTTCACTATTTCCAATAATTGTTCCATTGTAATAAGCTTTAGAATTTATCTTTTTGTATCTTTTTCAGTCCCTCTGACTTATTCTTTCAAATATACTCAGAAATGGTAAACTTTGTCATTTAAAAATGACTACAATTTTTAGAAAAAGCCATGCATAATGAGTGAGGTGAACAACTGATCTGAGCAACAATGATTTGGATCAAAAACAAGCTATGATCATAAAGTAATGAAACTGGGTTTCCCACTTGGCAAGTTAACTGTCTCTGAAGACTATTCCAAAAATCTTTTGAATAATGGAAGCATCACTGAAATAAGTATATGACCTGCTAAGCTACCTCTTTAAAGGATAATACTTGGAGAGTTGGCATGGAATAGGATAGTAATTATGATAGCAGAGTTCTAGTCCTCTCTCTAGTACTAATGATCTATGTGACCTGAGCATCTCATTTATATTCCCTGACCCTCAATTTCTTCATTTGTAAAATGAGACAGTTAGACAGAATGGCCTTGAAAGTCGCTTCTATTTCTAATATTCTTAGTAAAAATAAGAAGAAGAAAAAGAGGAAAAAGATGAAGATGGTGGATAAGAAGGAAGAGGAGGAGGAGAAAGAGAAGAAGAAGACAACAAAGAAGAAGACAGCTCATAATTAAATGATATTTTGAGATTTATAAGTTCTTCTCACAACAGCCCTGGGTTGTTTTGTTTGTTTGTTTTATTTTATTTTATTATTTTTTTTTGCAGGGCAATGGGGGTTAAGTGACTTGCCCAGGGTCACACAACTAGTAAGTGTCAAGTGTCTGAGGCTGGATTTGAACTCAGGTCCTCCTGAATCTAGGGCTGGTACTTTATCCACTGTGCCACCCAGCTGCCCTCTTATTTTATGTTTTAAATTTTTTTAGTAATAAACATTTTCATATATAGTTTGGGGTTCCATTTTTTATACCTTCTTTCCTCCCTCCCCTCCCCCCTCTTAAGGTGATAAGCAACCAGATGTGTTATACATGTATGATTATATACAACATTAACATGTCAGTCATTTTGTAAAAGAAAACTTGAAAAAAGAAAAAAAATTAAGAAAGTGAAAAACAGCATGCTTCAGTTTGTGTTCCATCAATATTAGTTCTTTCTTTGGAGTTGGATAGTATGTTTCATCAATAGTCCTTTGGGAAAGCTGGATGCTAATCAACTGTTTTTGGAGTTGTGAAAAGATCCAACCACTCTGAAGAGCAATTTGGAACTATACCCAAATGTTTATAGAACTGTGTGCATACCCTTTGATCTAGCAATACCACTGTTAGTTAGGTTTATATCCCAAATCCATCCCCAGAAAGAGAAAAAGACTTATTTGTACAAAAAAAATATTTCTAGTGGCTCTTTTTGTGGTGGCTAAGAATTGGAAATCAAAGGAATGCTCATCAATTGGGGAATGACTAAACAAGTTGTGGTATATGATGGTGATGGAATATTATTGTCCTATAAGAAATGACAGGGCAGCTAGGTGGTGTAGTGGATGGAACACCGGCCTTGGAGTCAGGAGTACCTGAGTTCAAATCCAACCTCAGACACTTAACACTTACTAGCTGTGTGACCCTGGGCAGGTCACTTAACCCCAACTGCCTCACAAGAAAGAAAGAAAGAAAGAAAGAAAGAAAGAAAGAAAGAAAGAAAGAAAGAAAGAAAGAAAGGAAGGAAGGAAGGAAGGAAGGAAGGAAGGAAGGAAGGAAGGAAGGAAGGAAGGAAGGAAGGAAGGAAGGAAGGAAGGAAGGAAGGAAGGAAGGAAGGAAAGAAGGAAGGAAGGAAGGGAGAAATGACAAGCAGGATCATTTCAGAAAGTCCTGGAAAGACATGTATGAACTGATGTATAGTGAAGTGAGCAGAACCAAGAGAACATTGTGCATAGAGACAGCAATATTGTTTAATGAAGAACTGTGAATGACTTAACACAGCCCTGCTAAGGGGTACAATGATTACTCCCATTTAACAGAAGAGAATCTTGTATACTTATAGTAGAACCACAGTGTTTTGGGGGCAAAGACTTTCATTTTGCTTTTTGTATCCTCAGAACCTAGCAAAGACATCATAGATATTGGCGGAATATTTTCTGGATTCGATTGGTTTAGAATAGAGCTTCTTAAACTTTTTCCATTTGTGACCTCCTTTTGCCCCCAAAATTCTTATGCAACCCCAGGTATATAGGTATATAAAATAGGTATATATAACCTTTTATTGTTGCCAATTTTTTTTCTGAGATCCAGATTCAGTTACATGACCCCATATGGAGTCAGGACCCACGGTTTAAGAAGCTAGGGTTTAGAGGTTATATGATTTCCTGTGGTTATAAAGCTAGTATATGTTAGAGGTATGATTTGAAGCCAGATTCCCCCTAGATTTGGGTTTTTAATCATTTGTTTATGTCTGTGTCACACTCCCTTTGTGGCAGGTCTAATAAAACTGTTGGACCCCTTCTCAGAATAGCATTTTTGTTTTGTTTTGTTTTAGTGAGGCAATTGGGGTTAAGTGACTTACCCAGGATCACACAGCTAGTAAGTGTTAAGTGTCTGAGGCCGGATTTGAACTCAGGTACTCCTGACTCCAGGGCCAGTGCTCTATCCACTGCACCATCTAGCTGCCCCCAGAATAGCATTTTTTAAATGCACCCCAAAAATGCATAGGATTACAAAGAAAAGTAATTATATTAGTATATAGTTAACAAAATATTAAAAAAAAACAATTTTAGGGACCCCAGGTTAAGAACCTCTTCCTAATACTCTTCTCATTATACCCCATTGTCTTTTATTCAAGTTTTAGAACCCCAGCTTAAGAACTCCTGCCTAGCACTCTTTTCATTATATCCCACTGCCTCTTATTTAAATTCTGATTGTTTGGTAAATCAGTCTCATTAGCTTTTAGCTCCACTTGTACTCAATGTACCCTGAGTTCTACATATGGTAAATAGTCCTCATGGGTAGCTCTGTAAAACTTTCTAGTCTTTTTCAATAATGTATATTGTTTCTCTCCAATCAACATCCCTGGGGTACCTGATTCTCCTGTGTCCCTTATATAGCAGCAAATATGGTACTCAACACGCAATGGGTACTCAATAAATGTGGCTAATCAACTACCCCCTGAAGCTCTGTGATGAAAACATTCTTTAGATCTTAAGTAATGATATGTGTTTTTAAATGGCAGTCTGCTTCTGTCGAATATCAGAAAGAAAATATTCCACAGTACAGAAAATGAACTCACACCTCTCAATCTGCTCATGATTTCTCTCTACTCATCATTCCACACTCTGAAGGCATTATATATTAGCATCGATGCACCAGTTACCCTAGAGGGAAAAAGTCCATTTAAGAAAGAAATACACACACATATGTACACACACACCACCCACAAGTCCCAGCAAATAGGTTGAATTTGTCTTTGCCTTGGTAGGTTAAGCAAAACTTATGCTTTGAAGTTAAGAAAGTTCCCCTAATGGCAGGCAATTATGAATAACTATCATTTGATAATAAATCTTCTACATGACTGTTTCATGTTCCTGGGGCTGAACTCTGGCTTTATGGTTTAGCTTAGATTTTCATGGAAATTGCAGCCAGAGGTTTAACATTGGGTATGAAAAGTGGCTTCTTTCCACTGTCCCTTTTTCACATTTCAAATGCTCCTAAAAGAGAGGTTGTAAGGAGTTAAGTGTTTCTTGCCTACAATTCAGTAGTCATAAGATAAAGTGAACAGGAACATTACATCTTTTTCCTCCCCCTCCCATCCCAAATTAAGAGATTTATAACTATTTAAAAGTTTTAAATATCCTAGCTCCATTCTCTACTAAAAAGTTATCCCTAGTCTCTCCTCCAAAGACTACTTAGCTTTTGCTCTCAACCACTAATCCTTATCCTATCATCTTCCCCTCTTATGTGAATGCAGTAATTGACTTACTTTTAGTGACCTAAATTACAAACCCTCCCCCACATACACACCCTCTCTCAGGTAATTTCCAGCTATCAAATGCTCCCAGGGTTGTAAAGGTGACAACTAAGGTATGCTAGGACCTTTAGATGTCTAGCGTTTAGCACAGTGCCTGCCCCTAAATAGGCATTTAATAAATGTTTATTGGATTGAATTGAACTTCAGTTTAAATTCAACATCTTCTATGCCCAAGGGTAGCATTTCCATAAATTAGGGCTGAATTTACTAAACAGCACTATGATGTTTTCAAAGAGTTAATTCTTATTCTAAAACTGTTGAACTTATTTCCAGAAAGTAATTTACCTATAGGAAGTATCTGAATAAAATGAAAGGAGAATTTTTTTTAAGATACCTATCTATATATAGTTTGCTTAATTACTTTTTTCTTTTGCCTTTTTCCTAAGGAAATATGTAGTAATTTTAATTTATTCTGGAGGAACAAATTAACTAATCTATAGAAACTAGTTCTATCAGGTTCAATTATGGTAGTTGTCTTCTGTCATGCCTATTTTTAAAGGTTAGTTGTTTATATCACTGAAAATCTTCTTAATTTCCTTTTTTCATTTTCCTCTATTTTTTTTTCTTTTATACCCCAGTCTTTCCTCCTCTTCCTTCCCATACAATCTTTTTTTTTTTTTTTTGAGTGAGGCAATAGGGGTTAAGTGTCTTGCCCAGGGTCACACAGCTAGTAAGTGTTAAGTGTCTGAGGCCGGATTTGAACTCAGGTAATCCTGACTCCAGGGCTGGTGCTCTATCCACTGAGTCATCTAACTGCCCCCTTCCCATACAAGCTTGCTATATTTCATGCAACCTTATCATTTTGACCTGTTTTGTTAATATTAGTTTTGCCATGATTTTCCAGCAATATGTCTTTTCTTCCTTATTCTCCTTGTACGTTTTTCTTCTTTTAAAAAGTCCATTTCACCATTTTTTTTTCAATTTCAGAGCTCTTTTATCAACTTATACCAGGACATGTCTACACATTGCCACTTAACTAAATGTTTTTGATAAATTTTTGGTTTGTTTGTTTGCTAATCAGATTGTCTGCATTTATGGAGAACTGAATTCATTTCATACCGTCACAGGATTGTAGATTTTAGAATTGAAAGGGACATAATAATTTATTTTGGAGCCTCCATTTTAAGGGAGGGCTCTCAGGACAACTATGTTCACTTCATTCTTTTTGTAGGCCTCTTCCTGATTTGGGAGATATCTTTCTTTACCATGGTTCTTTCCGTTTCAGCTTCCTTTTATCAGCTCTCTTCTTCCCTCATTAGGCTGTAAGTTCCTCAAAAACAAGGATTGTCTTTCTTTTCATTTAATTCTCTTTTTTTGTTTTATTTTTATTCATTTTCTCCCTCCTCCCTTTCCCCCTCATATTAACTGAGGACCTGGCACTTAATGTTTAATAAATGCTTTTTGATTTGACTCTAGGTCAGTCCTCTCATCTTATACAACACTTGAAAAAATGAGATCCCAGACAGGTTGATTGACTTGCCAAATTCAAAGTCATTAAGTTGCAGAGCTGGGATTTGAATCTACTTCCTCTGATTCCAAAATTCAGCATTGAGCTTTCTAGTAGAGCTAAACAGCCAATGCTAATCTTGTATCTGACAGAACAGGGTCTGCCAAAAGGAACTTTCTAGAATGGCCATTTTTCACCTTATCTTTAAATATACACATAGAGTTTGCCTCTCACTTAGCTGATCAACTCATCATATCACATAGTGGATATTACAAGTGAAAAGAGCTATGTCCAAAAATATTATGAGACTAGTACCATAGTATGAAACACAGACAGGGGCCTAGGTTTACAATTTTATACAAAGATATGATAAAAACATACCTTGTCTAGTACACAGTATATACAAGGCATTGTGCTAGGCTCTATGGAAGATAGAAATATCTGATGTGATTTGTTCCCTGCTTTTTGGAGCTTACAAACAACAAATTAAAAACAAAAACAACAACAAGAAGAATCAAATATTAATTTTTTCCCATATCAGTTTTTAGAATTCACTTTTGGGACACAATTCTTGAAAACATAATGTGTTTATGCATGAGATTCCATATTATAAGAGACAGACCCAATAGGTTAATTTTTACTTTGCATTGAAATATTCCCTATTCTCCACAATTTCTCATATTATGAACAGGCAAAATTGCTACCTCCAGGTACCTATCTTTGCAAAATAATTCCATTTAGCCAGGAAGGGGTGTCAAGAAATATCAGCACCAAGTTGTCCTATCTTGTCTTCAAGGACATTCATGGTTTACAATCCCTTGTATCAGGCCAGGTTCCTTGCAGAGTTTAGAGCACTTTACATTATATACAGTCCATTCCAACAGAGTCAGAGATTCAAACATCTAATGAAGGATGAAGGAGGCATCAATAAACTGAAGGATTTTAGAGAAACCACTTACTGTAAGTGTGACAGACTTGGATGAGGTGGATGACAGTGTAAAGCACTCTGAAAAATCGCTGCCTGAGTCGCACTCTGTTTTATCTCACTCACGCTGAAGTTATTTCTGCAAATGAAAGGAGTTGGTAAGGCCAAGGATTTCCTTCCTTAAGGTTTGCTGCTATTAAGGAATTGAAAAATAGGGGTGTCATTAGGTAGGAGCTTTATGGGGTGGGGGTTGGTATCAGTCCAATCCCTGTATATCACATTACCACAATATCCAGATTGCTATAATCCTTGGAACATCAATTAACTCACAAACTGTCTTTTTCTGTACCTTTTCATGGAAGCAATATCCACAGCCAATGTCTGAGTTCTTAGACAGTAAAAAGCCTGCCATAAAATACGAGATGTTAGGGGCTTCTTATGGCATAATGGGAAAATGGAAATGAGTGTCAAAATGATGTCATGGCTTCAAAACATTGTTGGTACAGGTGCCTGACAGGCATCCTTGACACTCTCTGTAATGACATAGTAAGAAAGCAAAAATAATGTGACAGTGACTTTCTATAGGACTTAGAGAGGATGATTGGATTGGTGCTACTCTCCATATGCTGATCACAAGAGGAAGATACATTTCCTGCCTAAATCATCAATATTTATGAGTTTTATTGATTATGTTGTCATGTTTAAAATATGTGCTTAAAGGTATATTTAAGGGTCAATTGGAGTTCCAGGGACACATATGAGGGCAGGACATTATTTTTTGTAGGGATTAGAGTAATGTCAGAAATGTTTGCATTTTCATGCTGAATGAAGAAAGTCCTCTTCATTCACCATATTATTATTGATATCATTTTACAATTTGGCAGCTTGTTTCTGATAAATTCATTATGAATAAATAAATAGATAAAGTCATACATTAAGGCATAACTAAGAGTATGTAAAATTATTAATAATCCTTTTCCTTATAAATTTGAGCATGTAACAGGATAGATAAAGGCTATATGACTAAAATAATGAATAGAATGCCATATCCAGTGGATAATGTTGGAGTAAAACATTCTTGGGTTCAAATCTAGTTTCTAATACTTATGAGCCTTTTGACCTTCATTAAATTACTTAATTTCAATATACCTCAGAAAACTTCCCAGGATATAAGTATTAAGACAAAGAGAGGTTGTCATCTGTGTGGGTGGAAGGAGTCCCCTACCACTCTTGGAATTCCCTACATTAATGAAATCAGAGATTATTTGCATATTTGTGTATTATAGCATTCATAATGCAATGCATCATTCTTTTCATAACATCCTTTACACAGTATCAGTTTCATCTTTTGTTTGCACAGGAGTGCTAGGGTTTAATATATCCTTCTTACCCACCCCACCTTCCATCTCTTCTCTCCAATCCCTTCTCAACTGGTAGAGTGGCTTATGCCACAGTCACAACCTGTTTGAACTGCAGTATCTTCATCTATAAAATGTGAGGTATTGGACTAGATCTCTCTAAGATTTGTTAAAAATTTTTTAAATGTTACTATTTATGCCACCTCAGAAAATGAACTGGCTGCCTGTTGGTTAGGGAAAAAACCCACAACTTGTAGATATATCTAGATGATTGATACCTAGCTATACTTCCTGAAGGAAAGGACATTTGATCTCTTCCTTGATCCAACTCTGATTACTTTATTTGGTTGGGTGCAAAAGAATTGTCAAAGGCTAAGTAGCTAAGTGCATGTTAAAGGTGAGGAGAAATATCAAAGAGGTAGATTAGGACTGTTGAGATTAGTTATGTATGTTATTTAAAGCAATAATTTTATTCAATTTTTCCTTTTTCTTTATGTTTTAAAAACTATATTTTGCTTTTATATTGCATTCATTTTAAAAATATGCCCTTTTGTCCCATACCCAAGGGTCCCACCTTGTAACAAAGATTTAAAAAGTAAAAGGTGTGTGTGTGTGGGAAGCAATTCAGCAAAATGAAATAATATATCTAAGTCTAGGAATATATGCTAGACTCCATACCTATTGTCATCCACATTTACAAAGAAAGGAATGACAGATACTTTCTGAACTCTAAAGTGGAGCTTAAGCATTATAATTACAGTATTCAGTTTCACTTTGATTTTTTTTTTCCAATTTACATTGTTTTCTCATCATGTTATTTTCTTGGTTCTGATTACTTCACTCCAGGTCAATTTGCACATCCTCCCAACCTTCACTGAATTCTACATGTTTGTTGTATATTTGTTTGTTGTTCACCTTAATGTGACAGCTAGTGGTACAATGGATAGAGCACTGGACTTACAATCAAAATCTGGCCTCAAACACTTACCCTGTGACCGTGGCCAAGTCAATTCTGTTTGCCTCAGTTCCTAATCTGGAAAAAGAAAAGGCAAATCACTCCAGTGTCTTTGCCAAGGAAACCCCCAAATGATGTCACAAAAAGTTAGACACAATTATAATGATTAAATAACAAGTAATATATTCACATATTCATTACATTTAGATATCACAATTAGTTTAACCATTCCCCAGTTGGTGGGCACCTACGGTAATTTATTTCCAGTTCTTTGGTATAATGAAAATTGTTGCAATGAATATTTTGGTGTGTAGGAAACTTTCTACCTGTCTTTAACCTGCTTGAGCTATATACTTTTTTTTTTCTCAGCTCTACCAAAAATATATTATTCTACCTGTTTTCCCACAGCCCCCTCTAGTATTGATAATTTTCATCTTTTGTTATATTTGCCAGGTTTCTGGATATGAGATTACATCTCAGAATTTAAAAAATGTATATTTTTCCTATTATTTGTGATTTGGAACAATCTTTCATTTGGTTGTTGTTAGTTTACAACTCTTTTTTTATTTTTTCATTTCCTTTGCTTGTAGTCTTATATATTTGCCTTAGTTTCCTATATATCTTAGAAAGTAACCAAACTTTATCAAAGATAACTGGTCCATTATTCCCCCACTCCTCAATTGATTGTTTTCCTTCTTAGCCTAACTATAATGATCTTCTTCTTACAAAAGTTTTTTTTTTTTAATTTCAGGTAATAGAAATTATCTTTTTTTTTTTTCGGTGATCTCTCCTCCATCCTTTATTTGCTTTGATCAAATAATCTCTCCCTAGCCATAGTTGTTATAGATACCTTCTTCCATTTTTTACTATATTTTTATGTGACATTTTATAATTGTCAAATATCAATTGGGAACTTATTGTGGTAAATATTGTAAAATGCTTGCATGTGTGTGTGTGTGTGTGTGTGTGTGTGTGTGTGTGTGTGTGAGTGTGTGAATGCATGCATGTTTATCAAACTGCTTTAGGGGTTTCCCAACTTGTCAAATAGTGAGTGACATGTATTTTATGGACTGAAGAATTCAAACATTTCTGGTGTTTGTTTATTTAGCCTATTTCACTGATTTATTTTTCTACTTTTTTTAGCCAGTAGTAAATAGCATTGATTGTTATGGTTTCATAATATAATTTTGGATCTCAAAGTGTTATTTTTATATCACTAATTTTTCTTTCTTTTTTTTTTTGGCTGGATAACAGTGCCAAGTGACCCATTCAGTGTCACATAGCCAGCAAGTGTCAAGTATCTGAGGCCAGACCTGAACTTGGGTCCTCCTGAATCCAGGGCTGGTGCTTCATGCACTGCACCACCTAGCTGCTCCATATTCCTAATTTTTCATAATTTTGCTTGAAATGTTAAATTTTTTGTTTCTTAAAATGAATTTTATTGTAATTTTGGTTAGATCTGTATATTTTCTCTTTAGTAGTTTTTATTAGTGGAATATTGAATTGATAAATTTATTTTGGTAGCATCATCAGTAACCTGTGAGTAATGAATATCCCTACATTTATATAAAATATCATTTATTTCTTTCAAGAGTATTTTAAAAATAATTTTTATATAAATCTTGTATATCTTGGTAGATTGTAACAAATATTTGTGAAATTTTTATCCATTTAAAAAGTTTTCCCATTTTATTATTTCTTCCTAAACACTGTTATTGCTTTATAGATATTTTAATTTTTGTGGATTCATTACATAAACTGCTATGTTGCTGAATCTATTAAGTATTTTAATTAAGTTTATTCTCAGGTCTTTTCCAAATTATTCATCATGTTTCTTGCAACTATGGATGATTTTTCATTTCTTTTTTGCCAATATTTATGCTTTTAATTTTTTCTCATATTGTAATCAACATTTTTAAAGCTATAGCAAATATTGAGAAAATGGTAAATCCTTATTTTACTCCTGAATTTATCAAGAATATGTCTAGTGTTTTCCCATTACAGAAAATATTAGCTTTTGGTTTCAGACATACACTTTTATTATATTAAATTTTTTCCTTCTATACCTAAGTTTTATAAAATTTTAGCATAAAATTTTATTATACAGCAGAGAAATGATGGGCTAGAGATGTGGTATAAGATATACCATTTTTAAAATGGCCACTGTGTGAATGTTTTGCTTGAATACCCTTATTAGTTACAGGGGAAGACTTCTATTTTGGGAGAGAGAGTTGAAGTTGGTGTAGTAATCAAGATACAAAAAAAAAGAAGGAAAAAACCAAAATAACATCAATAAAGCATTTAAAAATCACATGAAGAGAACAGAAGGAAGTACAGAAAGGTACTGAGGAAAGCAAGATAACTTCATTGCTATTGTATAAAATTTTATATAAACTTTTAAGACACTAAATGGCACAGAATAAAATTAATAATAGTTTCATGTACAATTCAATTTTCTGCTCTTTGTATACTCAAATATTCATATTTATTGGGATTTGCTAAATTCATAATAAGAAATGTTAAAAAAATAATAAAGCTGTGAATTATTAATGTATGGGGGGAATGACTTATTAAGTGCTTACATTATACTAGGCACTATAATAAGTGCCTGGAATGAAAATATAGAAATAGTCCTTTCCATGTGAAAATACTTACTTTCTAGTGAGGGACGTTGTATATAAAGAAGAATGATGACTAAGGAAGTGTATGTGTTTGTATGTTTATTTTCTTGGAAGTCACAAAAATTATCAAAGAATACAGTCAATTTCCATGCTCTTTCCAGAAACAATAGAAGTGTTGATCTGATAATTGTTTCCAGAACCATAGATGGAGAGAGGGGTAGGAAAAAAGAGTATTGGGCAGAATACTGATGTGATGATTTAGTTGGCATGGTTAGGGACCTGGGCCAAGAACATAGAGTGCATATGAACATTAATTAATCAATACATCATGGCTTTTCTTCAACTATTATATATGAATGTAGTTTGGGGACATTTTTGTCTAATTATGCTAATTGTTTTCCTAATATTGGACCAACTTTGCAATCTTGGTATAAATCCAACTTGGTTATAATGAACAATTATTTTTAGATATATTGTTATTGAGTTATTCTTTTATTTTAATTTTTTTCCCATCAATAATCAATAGTATACTGCTATAGATTTCTCTTTCCTTTCTTTGATCTCCCTTGTTTAGGTGTCAGGATTATACATGTACTATAAAAGGAGTTTGGTAAAGGAAAATTATAAATTTTATACAGTCATTGTTCCTTATTTAATGAGGTGCTAGCCAGTGAGGGCCTAGTCTTTAGGACATATGCAATATGCACTTCCTGGTACCCATCCAAGTGGAGGTTTGGTGAGCCTATTTCTGGGCATCCATAATGGTGAAGCCATTTTCACACTTCTGAGCATGCATAGGTATCCTCTTTTTCCTGTTTGCTTATTGCATGTTGATGAAAAACTTTTTAATTGGGTGCTAAACTTCTGAGTTAGAACTAAATGGGCATACAAAAGTCATGGACAGATTAACTTTCTCTCTTCCATGGAGGTAAGTGATGCAAGAATTTCTGTCATCCTGTGAGTGTTGGGAAAAGTAGTAGCAACAGAAGCATACTGTTTACTACTGGCTGTCTCTTCTCCCTACCTGGCCATCATGTGACCATGAATACATAGTTTTGCGGCTCCTGCTGTCTATACTGTGTTTACTGGAGGCAACTAAGCGAGACAGTGTATAAAGTGAATTGTGGTAGACCTGATTTTAAATACTACCTCAGATATCTCCTTGCTATATGACCCTAGCTAGGCAAGTGACGTAACCTCAGTCTGTCTCAGTTTCCTCATCTGTAAAACGGAAATAATAATAGGATGGACTTCACAGAGTTGTTGAGAAGATCAAATGAGGTATATTTGTAAAGTGCTTCCCAAACGGTAATGTGCTATTTAATCCTTAATGTGCTATTTAATACTGGTTGTTATTGTTATTTCCTGATTTTTTTGATGATTATTAGAACCAGAACAGACTAGTGAGAGAAATAATTAGTAATAATCAAAGCTTTGGGGAGATTCAGATTTCTTCCTTTTTCTTTTATCCTCATTTCAATACTTCAGCCTGTGAAGGTTGAGCTAACCTTCTCTTCTATCTAGACCCTATCCAGGTAGATAAGACATTGTGTTCTGCTTAGGATTGGGTGGGGATAAATTCTTTGAATAGATTGCCCAAGGCTGGGGGTAACTTGGAGTAAATGACATAATCACCCAGAAGTGATCATGGAAAGAGAATATTTTCTAAGCAACACCTGAATTTTGAATCCATTATCCCCTATAAATGAGGTGGTGCCAACCCAGGTTTGACAGGTTGTTAGTCTATGGTTCTTCCTATTATCTGCTAAGTATTTATCCCTTTACAAAATCTAATCGGTTCTCACTGATTAAATGTTATTGGGGAGATGTTAAATGGTGATGGACATTTGGGGGAGATACTGGATGGATGCTCCTGAGTATTAAAAACCACCTCCAAACCCTTAAAGTTAGTCCTAGAACTTTGAAGGGAGAAATAGACAATCACTGGGGCCTTGACCTAGTAGTTTAACTGGGGATTGAGAAAGTGAATCCTGTAGCCTGTGCTATACATAATTTGTTTGTTTGTTTTTGGTGAGGCAATTGGAGTTAAGTGACTTGCCCAGGAACTCAGGTCCCCCTGAATCCAGGGCTAGTGCTCTCTCCACTGCATCACCTAGCTGCCCCCACAATTGTTTTTTAAACATGTAGTTGAATTCATTTGTAAATCCAATTGTGCCAGGTCTGTCCTTTTTCCTCCCCTCTGTGGGCCCACTGCCATATACTTTGGAAGATGCTTATTGGCTTATTTAATAGAATTTTATACACTTTGATTGAGCTATTTGTTCTATGTTGTGTTAATTTGGCAATTTTATAGGTAATAAACCATTTATTTTAATGTCTTGGTTTGGTGGGACAGTGAGTTCTCATAAATCACTTAAATTTTTTTTTCTAATAAATCTTTCTAAAAATATTTTTTTATTTCAGTGATAATGTTGCTATCTTTACTATTCAGTTAACTTTTCCATTTTGAATTTAGATGATCTATCATTTGTTCTATATGCATTTAGTAATGATTTTGTTTCATTGTCTATGGTATCTTTAAACAGTCTGGTTTTCCAGTTTCTCTCACTTGATATTGTGAATTTTTACTTTTGCATGATTGCAATTAGTGCTTTTTATTCAAAATCACTTGATTAACAGTACATTTTTATTCAACTTTCATTTTTATTTTGTTATGAATCTATTTTATATATGTTTCTTATAGAGGGGAAATTGTTGGATTTGGGTTTTTTATAATTTTGTGACAATTTCATTTTACCTAATTGTTTAATCCATTCATCAATATATCTATTATTTAAAGACATGTTTTCCTGCATGTTTCTCTTGTACTTTTTTATTCCCTTTCTTTTTAAAGTATATTTAACTTTGTATCTATAATTAGTTTTACTTACATGAATTCTATCCTAATTCATTACCTAACAGGTTTTCCCTTCATTCCTATTTACCTTCCCTATCCAAGTTTTTTGTATTTACTTAAATTGATAATTCCACTTTCTTATTAGTTATGTTTCTTACTCTCTCTTGAGCTTTCTCTTCCTCTACTCAGCTAAGCCTGTGGTTCAAAATCTCTCTTCTCCCATAGCCCTTCAACTATTATTTTAAATATAATTTCATGTGGTGACCTTCTCCAAGAAGATTTAATTTACTTTGTCTCCATACTTACTTGTCTCACTATTTAGCCTAATATGAATTCTACTCTCTAATTTGTGGGTTGTACCATTATTTTTTTCTTGCTTTGTTTCTTCCCTCTATATCCTTCATGAAGGTGGAGTTTATAGAGTATCAAATTTGAACTCTTTCCTCTGTCCCATTTCTGTAGTATTGGATTTATAGTGTAGAAATTTAAATTATATAGTTTATTTTTGTCTGTCTCCTACAAATAGATCACAGAAATTAATCTTTAATCACTCCTACAAAATTAATGAACAGATCTGAGAAATTATAATATTTTATAATATCTCTGACAATTTGTTTTCATACCTGTCCTCCTACAAAAATAATAACCAGATCAGAGAATATGACTAATAACCAGACCAGAGAACTTAATATCTCCTACAAGATAAACCATATCAAAGACAGACTGAAAAAAATATTATAATAATTTATTTTGTCACAAGAAGAAATATAAGCATGATCATGTTGGAGACCTCCCTTGTAAGAAGGGAGCTCGAGGATTCCTGCTTTCTGAGGGTATATAAGGCTTTCTTTCTTTCTTTTTTTTTTTTTTTTTGGTCCTTGGGTTATAGGGCATTGTCAGTTACAGATCAACCCCAAAGCAAACACTATTACAAGAATGGATGTAACAGAGGCATCATGATAAGATTACAGGATTCCAAAAAAGGGTTTGACAAGGATGAGGATGACCAGATGTCACCATAAGACAGGGACTTACTAACCTGAGGTAAAAGAAGTCACTAGGTAGGGTCTTTTATCTGCTAGCTATCTGGGTTCAGTTTGGAGTTAAGTTGAAGGATAATTTGTTTCTATTAATCCTATTAATCCAGGGTTTCATAAAAAGTACTTTTGGATAAGAAGGCACATCCATCAAATCCA
Source organism: Dromiciops gliroides (assembly GCF_019393635.1). Classification (NCBI taxonomy): domain Eukaryota; kingdom Metazoa; phylum Chordata; class Mammalia; order Microbiotheria; family Microbiotheriidae; genus Dromiciops; species Dromiciops gliroides. Next base: position 120,897,233 of record NC_057863.1, read on the forward strand.
TATGATCCATATATTCATATTAACAATAGATTTTGTTCCTTCTTCCTCCCCCCTCCCCCCCGATGTGCCTAGCTTAGAAATACAAGTAAAGGAAACAATGTCAAAAGGAAGCAGTGAATGTCAGGTGGTGAAAAGTCACTTTATTCTATAGTTATGAGTCCTTTTACACCTTATCTATACCATAAATACACATTACTCTTAAGGAATGAAAGAAAAATCATTTATTAAGTGCTTACTATGTGAAAATCTCTATGCTAGGTTCTTGGAACATATATAGAAAAAATAAGACAGCCTCTATTCTCAAGGAGTTTGTACACTAATTGGAGAAGAGGAAAAATGAAAGAAACTTTAGCTGCAAAGCAGTTGTAAAAGTCTACTTGTTCTAAGGGTTTTATGTTAGGGTTGATAGCAAGATCCATTGGATCTTAGATTATATAGGTAGTCCAGATGACAGTGCTAGGAGACTTTAGGCCATTGGAGCAGGGGAAGTAATAAGGATTAGAAAACCTTAGGAGACAATAATGGTAAATGATGAAACTTCAATATCAACAGAAGGAATAAATTTATCGATGCCTATTTCATTGAAGTTGTATGAGGAATCAAACAGTCTGAGCAAAAAAAAAAAGAAAAAAGTCAATGGGGATAGGGTACCTCACATGGTGGTGAATCCTATTACTACTTGGCCATTCCAAATGGGCTCTGGGTTAGCCCAGGGCCAGGGAAGAGATGAAATGAGAAAGGTAAAGAAGCAATAGTATCCTTAATCGTTAGGATCTTTCTGATGTTTGGTCATCCTAGTTATACTATTTCTGGTTCAATGTTTTCCCTATCATCTGGGTTGCTTGCTGTCCTTGGGTACTCAGTTTTTAAAATGTCTTTCCTTCTGTTGAATGTGTATCTATTTTCATTGATGACTAAGTTTAACTTGTTAAGTTATGATTTTTAAGGTTTCACTTTGAGTTCTTTCTCTCTATGGGATGTTCTATTCCATTCTTTTCTCCATTTTCTCATGATTACTGAATAACTCTGGGTTATTTAATTTTGTTATTGAAACTGTGAGGTCTTTGGTCTGAGAGATTTCCAAATGACCATCCTTCCATTAATAACCTGTTGATCTTGTTAATAAAATGATTAAATTATCTAGAAACAATGTCTCTTGAATTTTTAATCATCATAGTTATCACAACCAGATGAAGGGATACTTGAGATAAAGAGACAGGTCTGGCCTGATATCTCTCAGGAAATGATCTTTCCTTTGAACATTCAAAAAAGAAACTTTGTTGCCTAGGAAAAGGGCCTTTCCTGAGAAATTTCAAGCTGAGATTTTGACTCTCTCCTCAACCTGAAACTTCTGATCCTACCCTTTGATCATGACTCTGGAAGAAATAGGAGGAGAGAAAGGAGGGGGAATATGAAGGAGAGAGAGAGAGAGAGAGAGAGAGAGAGAGAGAGAGAGAGAGAGAGAGAGAGAGAGAGAGAGAGAGAGAGAGAGAGAGAGAGAGAGAGAGAGAGAGAGAGAGAGAGAGAGAGATGTTTGGAGGTCTTCTATGTCATTAAAGATCCATTTCCCCCAAAAAACAAAAAGAATGGTGAAACAATCACTGTGTGCCTTTGATATTCTTATTGAAGCCCTTTATCTTTATATATTTAGTGTTTGAGACTTTGTCTTCTCTCCCATCACTCATTTTCTGTTTCTTCTCTTTTTATCTTGAACAGATCCCTCCACTGAGGATGAATTACAAGGAAGGCTCAGCCTCCTCATGTTGGGGAAAATGGAGGTCATTGGCCTGGGTTTCTGCCTGACTAACCTCAAGGGGGATATAAAATTGGTTCCAACTGAGTTTCCTAAACCATTTTTGTCAGGCCCAAGGAAGACAGCCATGCTGACACCCAAACTGTTTCCTTCCTCCACTGTTCTCCTTTACTTGACATGATGGACAGAATCAGCATTTGTTGTTATTTGCTTGGTGGATGTTGTGTAGACAGAGTCTCTGTAGCTGTGGAGGATCCCTGTGGACCCCCAGGAAGCATATTGTCAGTCTCCTTTTACCTGTCTTTTCTTCATGTCACTGGGCATCCGGTATTTCTTATTAGGTGGGGAGTGTTTGAACAAAATAATGAATCTCCGGAGATTTCCTTGAGAGTTATACTTTTTGTCCCTCTAATTCTGGCACAAATTAAGTGCTTAATAAATGTTTGTTGACTAACTGACCATTTAAGTATTTTTCTCATTCTCCTTCCTTTATGAGTATTCATTTTGGTTATCTGATTGTGAATTAGGTTTCTAGCAATCTTTCTCCCTTGTACTTCTAGCTTTTGGCCTTCCTCTTATCAGTAGCAGCTCATCTCTGAAAAACTGCTATTTAACATTATCAGTTGAGTTGTGCTAAAAAGTAATTATCATTTGGCTTACTCTTCTATGATTTACCTTCTTACTCTTTGTCTTCTCTTACTTTGCTCAATGCATAGATTCCCTCAGAAGTAGTGGTGGTGGTGGTCCTTCATTCTTGAAGAGGATCAAAGACTTAGACTATATGTCCACAGCTTCTTCTCCTTGGGGAATACAGAGGCCTGGTTATTATCCCTGCTTTGAATAAACCCTAAGAAAGAAGAATGGCCCCTTTATTCCTTAGCATGAAGCTCTTTCCCTTTCAATGTACTTTTTTCTGGCCATGTTTTATGATCCATGGCACCCTGCTTCCTCCATCTTGATTTCTCTTTCCTCAAATGGTGGACAGAATTAGTGTCTCATATATCTTTGGGGAAGAAATGGTTTCAAGGTGATTCATTGTTATGGGGCAAAAGATTTAGGTAGGGATCCTCATATCCTGACCTTGAAACAGAAGATTATGAGATTGTTTGCCCTAAATGTGGCTAGCATGCCTACATTGGGGGAAATGGACACTTGGAATGATATTGAATGTGAAGTATTTAAATTCTCATAGGTTTTTTTGTATTTTGTTTTATATTGTTTTCATTTTACCTTGGAGTGTGTTTCTTTGTATCTTGTGCATTCAGCTTTAGTTATTTCATACCTGGTGCAGACTTCCTTTTTCTGAAGTTTTTGGTTTGAAGAGATTAGAAGAAAATTTCTTTACCATTTCACTAGTCATCAAACTCAGGTTTATAAGAGGAGATTTTAAATCTCAGGAGCAACTGGAAAAAGACAGAATGTTGTTACTGTCTTCTTTGGTAACATAAAGAGGAGGAGGTTTTTTAATGAGAATATAATTTTTAGCATAACATGAGAATGCTCAAGACTAATTTTTCAGTCTCTCCTAACTCTATATCCTTTCTCCTTCAATTAAAAAAATAAATCACCTGAGGCCTAGAATTGACAACTTGAAATTTCCAATTTGTAAAGTTCATTTGTTTTCCACCAATAAAAATTTTGCATACATTTTCACAATTAATTTTGGCTTAAAAATAGATATCCCTCCCCTTACTTTACCCCACCAAAAAAAAAAAGTATTCATAAAAAGAAGGTCAAGGAAATGGTGGATAAAGAAAGAGTTGAGTAGTGAAAGAAACCAGGGGTGGAGAAAGTGGCAGAAATATCTTGAGAAAGAGGAGGTACCTTGGGATGCTCATTTCATCCTTTTCTTGGCAAGAAAATACCAACTTTAAGCTCATATATATGAGCTACCCAGATGCTCTAACTTCTTGTCTTTTGATGTGTCTTTGGATATGAAAGCTCAGTGTTCTTTGTTCAAGGGAGGGAGGAGAGTTCAGTTATATCCATATAGAGTATTTTCTTTCATTTTCTTTATTGGAACAGATCTTTGTCCCACAGAGAATTGTTTGTATTTGTCTATGGGTCTTCCTCTCTCTGTTCATTCATCTCCCTGGCTGTATCTTTTTCTTTACTTCCAAAAATCCACATGGCAGGCATCCAATTGTATTTATCCACTCCAACTAATTGACAGTCACATCAATGCAAGTGATTTAAGGTATTATTGTAAGAGATTTCTGTGTGCCTCTTTAATTAAGCCATTGTTCACAGGTGCATACAGTTACAACAAAATTAATTGATAGCTTTATATCACACTTCTTGAGCCTTCTCCTATTTGATGTTTGCAAACAGAACCAATAGATGTGTCTTATCATGTACAGAGGGTGCATTTCTCATTTTCCTCCAACAAAGGTTAGGACAGGTTGACCTAAATATTAGAAAGTCTATCCAAGCAGCACAGGTAATTTTACTCAGCAGGAAACAGAGTGGAAGTTTATTTATGGAGTAGTTTATCACCAATGATAAATACAATTAGAAGAGCTTTATGTTTCTGAATGCACAGCAAGTTTCCTGAATATCAAAAATCCTTGCTCCTCAAACCAAATAGCTTCCTGTGAATGCTGTGGGTATAGCTTTCGATGATACTGAGGTATTGAATTCACTAAAAGGATGCCATTGTCTCTTGGCAAGCTTATTTTAAGTTGTTTTTCATCCTTCAATTTAAAAAAAAAGAAACAAATGCATTATCTGTAAAGTTAATAAAGGGTTGGGATAACAAGAGAACAGTGCTCATAAATACAATTAGCTCCCAGTGGGTCAGTACTTCTTTATCTATTTTTTTCTACTTCTATTGTTTCTCCTGCTTCCCTATTTCATTATCTAACTTTGGGACATTTGACTCCTTTGTATTGCAGGCTTCTTGGTTGACTAATCCATTAACCCCCAACTCCTTTGTGCTATACACCACAAACTTCTGATTTGTCATCATTTAACCCCCATCTTCCCTTTTTAAAAATTAGGATGTTGAAAAAATTGTGTTAAATGCTATAATTAAATAAAAGTATATTGTGTCTCTATGGTTTCTCTGACCATTTGATCTGAAGCTAAAAGGGATATGACATCATGTAATCAGTCAGTCAAACAGCATTTATTTAGTGACACTGTATGCCAGAAATTGTGTGAGGTGTTGGGAATTTTAAAAAAGAGAGATAGTCTTTGTCCTTGAGAAACTTATAATGTTTTAGAGGGAAATATCATGTACATATATAGGTTATGGTCATTGCTGTTTGTCCTTTGTTTCCAAAGTGGATCGATGACATCACAGGATGATGTCTTCACTTATACATGAATTGTTTTTAAGTGAGGCAGAGTTACTCAACGTTATCAGTCTACCTCATTCTCTATTCCAGAGTTATCAAAGTCCAGTAGCAAAACAGAAGTCACTATTACTGGCAATTGCCTGGGATGCAGCTGATGAATTTGGTGTCTTTAACCTCTACAATTTGCATTGGAACAAATTGTCCTCATCTTCCTATTCCACTGGGGGAGGTCATAAGACATAAAGACCTAAGTTTCTTTACAGATGAGGAAAACATGTGGAATGACAAAATCAAGATGCTGATAATATGAAAAGTAATAAGAAAAACATAAAGCCTTATGGTTTGATTTTTTTTAAAAAACTGCACAAGCACAAGATAGAGGCCATGTGGCTAGAAAATTGTTTACATGACAAAAAAAAAACACCACTGTGTGTCTTAGTGTACTGAAAGCTTAACATGAGCCAACAGTGTGACAAAGCAGTCAAAAAAGATATTAAGAAAAACCAAAATATAGTGTTCAGAGTGAGATAGATTACAGTGCCCTTGTACTTGATACCAAGTAGAGCATACTTGGAATATTGTAAGTGAATGAATGGATAAATGAATGAACAAACAAATGAATGAATGAGTGAATGAATGAATGAACAAATGATCAAATGAATGAATGATAAAGCAATTTCTAAGTATACTTGCTTTGTGCTAGGCACAGTGCTAAGTAGTGAGGATGAAAATATAATAAAGCAAGGCAGTCCTTGACCTTAAGAAATTTAACTTTCTAATGAGAGACAAAAATTCATAGAGAGGAGCTAGAAAGGACAGGGTAAATACAAAAGGCAAAGTGTTTCGGAAATGTATGGGAAGTGCAATGGAGTTTTAATTCTAGGCAAAGTAAGTGAAAACTCACTTATCAGAGCCCAAGGTGATTCCAGGAAAGAGTCCAAGGTTCTGAGTAAGGGAAAGGGGGTGAAGAAGATGAGGAAGATGAGGATAATGGTTAAAATGTACGTGACATAAAAATGACCGGGAAACATTCAATTCTAAGCATATAATCATTGTAGTACAGACATTGGAGCATATAGAGGGTAGGGGTACCATGGTGGTTAGAGAATGGTGAAATATGTCATAAAAGTCTATTATAGAAGCTATATTATTTTTCTGGGGAAGAAAGAGGAAACTTAATAACTTATAAGATAATAATAACTTAATAATAGTTATCAATTATTCAAATGAAAAGGTATTAGACATTATTTGCTTGGTTCCAAAAGGTAGAAAAACTGAGATTCTGGAGATGTCTAACTTGAAATGCAAACAATTATGTGGTTTTTTTTTTCCAGGGCAATGAGGGTTAAGTGACTTGCCCAGGGTCACACAGCTAGTAAGTGTCAAGTGTCTGAGGCCGGATTTGAACTCAGGTCCTCCTGAATCCAGGGCCTGTGCTCTCTCCACTGTGCCACCTAGCTGCCCCCCAAACAATTATGTTTTGATGACCAAAGAGGGGCTAGTTATCTCTAGCCTCTAAAAGACCATCAAGACAGAGTGATTCAGAACCCAACATCTGGACATTTGTGTTAGAGTATATTGATCTTTGAAATTTTTAGTAAGTAGAAGCAGAGCTATTAGTAAATATAATACATGCATTTTAATTTATCAGGAATTTCGTAAGAGCCTGCTGTATGCAAATCCCTCTGAAAGGCCCTATTCCAAAGGCATGGAATGACTATTCCAGCAGAGCTGAAATTTTGACAGCTTCTACTATGTTGGGAAGTGTTTGAGTACTTTTGCAATGAACTTCTGTTTATTTTTTGTAATTTAATTTTTTTTTTAATTTTGGAATTAGACACCTAAAAGAGTACAGTTAGACCCCCAAAATGATTATATATGAAACTATGAATCAATCTCTAATTTTCTTTACCATTTGTTTTATAAAGTATATGACAAATTCCACACCTTACTTTAAAAACTGCCCTACTTTGTGCTTCTTTATGAATTTCCTTCTGTTCTCTACTGTTCATTTAAAAAAGTTTCCATGATGCTCTTTTCTTTGAGGGGAGAGAAGCTTCAGTATTACTAGACCCCTTTTCAAAATGCTCATCCCCATTAAAAACCAAGAGAAAAAATATGTGAAGGAAAATTGTAGGCAAACAAAATTAATCCACATAGTGGTTATGTTCAAGAATATATATATATATATATATATATATATATATATATATATAAATATAATCTTTCTCTACCATGAGTTCATCATCTTTCTCTCAGGGAGATAGGTAGGTAACATGGTAACATTTTTCTCTATAGTCTCCTAAAGACAGGGTTGTTATTACATGGAAGACCTCTTAATTTTTTTTTAAATTTTGAATGTAAACAGGAAAAAAGGCATTTCTATGTACACATAGTCCAACACAAAAAGAGGATTATATGAAACTGTGAGTCTTCATTTCATGCTGCTTTTTAAAAGTATATAACAAATTCCACACATTACTCTGAAAACTATACTTTTGTCTAGTCTTCTTCACTTCCTCCTTTTCTCTTCCATGCTTTTAAAACTCTCTCTCTCTCTCTCTCTCTCTCTCTCTCTCTCTCTCTCTCTCTCTCTCTCTCTCACACACACACACACACACACACACACACACACACACACACACACACACACACACGGAACCACCTCTGTGCCCTGAATTAAAAAATGAGTGGAAGAAAAAAATTGTAACAAGTAAGCATAGTGAGGCAAAATGAATTCACGAAGTGGTCATATTCAATAATGTATGACTCTGCATTTCTCTGTCAGGAGAAGGGTTATGCGTTTCAATATAGTTCCTCTGGAGACAGAGTTGGTCAATGCATAGATCAAAGTTTTTAAGTCTTTTGGCAATCTTCTGCCTCTATGGTGAGGTGAAAAGGAACCATCATTCCATCCAGACTCTAGCTGTGGGGAAAAGAGAATAAACAACATTCCTTCAGCTCCAAATGCTTGCTCCCTCTCCTAAACTGCTTAAGGTTCTGAAAGGACTCTGTGGATAAAACCATATGGATATTTACAATCTTCCAATAATAATTAACAGACTTTCTCTGGTCATACCCTCTTCATCCTAGTTACTCTGAATGTTTATTAGGCATCATTAAAAATCCATTCCTTATTCTCTACCTCCCATCCTTTATTCCCCATATTGCCTCTAGCCAACATGCTATCTCAAGGTAGGAGGTGTCCTACACCCTTTCTTCCACTGTGGCCTTTGGAATGCCTGATCTTTAGGCTACAAACGTATTTTCATCCTAAATCTCTTCCATTACCTCTCCGTTCACCTTATGGCTCTCATTGATTGACCTGACTCTCTCTGATAACATAGACTCCCTAGCCTACCTTTCCAGCACTAGTTGCATTTTTACTCATCCCCTCAAACACACCAGTTGAGGAAGAGTTAGAATTCTTTTTATTCTCCCACTACTTCTTCCAGGTTCTCTCTGTACCACCATTACTCAGTAACCTCCTCCAATGAGGTATACTCAATCCATACCAACCACCCAATCAAATTCTGGTAGCTATTGTCTACTGTGGTCACCAATTTTTAATTGGGGAGTGCTAGCTAAGCAGCTCGCCGCAATATTGGGGTAAGGAAGGAGACCGGCAGCCTCCCTCAAAACAGAACAAGATTTATTTTAACAAGAACGAACTTTAAAAAAACCGCAAACAGGATCAGTAGGATCAAGGGAAAGGAAATAAAATGGGGAAAGGGAAATTATAATACCTAAAAAAATACCACTGCCCAGTGTTAAGGGCTAAAATTCTAGCTAAACTGTCTAAAATATCTAGTGAGTGGTCGCCAATAAATTATAAGCTTTAGCAAGAGTTAGACTTTTAAGCATTTATTAAGGAGAATAAGAATTTGGTAAAGAGAGAGAGAAAGGCCTAGATTTCTATCTATTAAAGGGAGAGCACATTTTTAGCTCCCTTCTCTGCCAGCGTCCCCAGGAAAGAGCCGCAAGACTCAGCGCCAGTCTCTTCCTTCCTCCTCCCACTAGCCCGCATCACTTCCTGACTCCTGGTCTTGCCCTCAAAGACCTTCGCTTCATGGGCAGAACTCTTCTACAGTAAGTCTCCAGCAGGTGGTGTCATTCCAATCGTTACAGTCCCCCCTGTTGTTCCTCAAGAAACAAAATGTTTCCTTGATGGAACACCAGGAATCAGCTAAAAATACGCAGCAGAACACCTGTCGCTTTCCAGCTTCCACCTAGAATGCCCAATTCTCCTACCCCAAACCTAGAAACACTCCACACAGTCCCAGCCAATGGGATGGCCACTCTGACAGTCACATGACTGCCCTCACTAGGCTTCCAATCATTATAATTTAGCAGGTCCATGTAGGCGTCAGCAAGTGGTGATGACCTGAGGTGCCAGAGCCCTGGCAGCAGCTACAACCAGTGAGTGGAGCACCATGCGGTTTGTGGAGCCCCAGGCCAGTGTGCACCGAGGCATAAAAACCTCAAATAACAATTAATTCTTTACACTACCAAACACTAGAACATTCCATTTCCTTCCACAATGTGTTCAATGCCTGAATTACAGTCTTTCCTACTCAACTTCTGCTCTCATACTAAGAGACTTCAACATGCCATATACATACTACCTCAAACATTCTTTCTGAAGATGTGAGGAACTTGACAATTCTTCAACGTATTAATTCGCATGACCAATAACTCCTCCACTCTACCTCAGTCATAGACAATGAAAATAACACACTTGATCTTGATATCACCCACAGAAGAAGCAGTTTCCCAGTCATGAACTTTGAAATTATCTTATCACAATATTATTTTCATTCTACTTCTCAATCTGCCTTCCATCACCAAAATAAATTCTTCAATCACACTATGACCTCTATTACCTCAACCCCTCATTTCTTTCCTGGATCATCATTTCCATGCTAGCTACATTTTCCTCTTTCCCTATCTTGACCCCTTTATGAACCAGTTTAACACTGTACTATCTTCTCTATTATATCACTGATCTTGCTCTTCCAAGCTTCAGCTTTAGATTAATCTCATCATCTACTCCCTTAACTCCTACACTCATACTGATGAATGAAGGTGCTTGAAGTAATGAACTTGTGCCTATTTATTACACTACAAATTTGTGTTACATAATCACAACTGGTTCCTTACTGCTTCAAGGTATTCCTTTTATATCTCCTTAATCCATTATCCCATTCACTATACAGATTCTTCTAAACTTTTTCATCCTTCCTCAAATCTCCCATACCTTCTATTCTCTCTTTTATTGGGGGGTGGGGTGGGGCAATGGGGATTAAATGACTTGCCCAGGGTCACACAGCTAGTAAGTGTCAAGTGTCTGAGTCCAGATTTGAACTCAGGTCCTCCTGAATCAAGGGCTGGTGCTTTATCCACTGCACCACCTAGCTTCCCTACCTTCTATTCTCTTAACTATCTCAGCTAACTGCCTTGTTTATATTTTACTGAAAAAATATAGGTCATTTGCCAAGAGCTCCATCTTTTCCTGTCCTCTTCATCTCATATCACCCAGAAGGCTTCTGGCAGTGTCTTCTTCTTTGCCCTTATTTCATGTGGAGAGGTGGTGCTTCTCCTTGTTAAGGCTAACTTCTCCTCATGCACAAGTGATCCCATTCTATGCATTCATCTTTAGTAGCTTGCCTCCTCTATCATGCCTACTCTTTCAATTACCCTCAGTTTCTCCATATCTACTGCCTTCTTTCCTACTGTCTACAAATATCATGATTTCTTCCCCAAAACCTTCATGTGAGGCATCCTTCCCCACTACTATACTATATCTCTCCTCTATTTTGGTGCTAAATTCCTTGATAATGCCATCTATAATATGTGCCTCCTTTTCTTCTACTCTCTTACTCTTTTCTTAATTCTCTGCACATTGGTTTCTGACATCATTTTCAACCAAAACTTCATTCTCCAAAGTTACCAATGATGTCTTTAATAACCAATGATCTCTTAATCTAAGGATCTTTTCTCAATCATCATCCTTCTTTGTGTCTTTTTAGCTTTTGACACTGTTGATCAGCCTGTTTTCCTTTATACTCTTTGCTATAATTTTTTGTGACATTCCTCATTTCTAGTTCCCCTCTGACCTATCTGACTAATCCTTCTCCATTTCATTTGCTGCATCTTCATCCAGGTCATGTTCACAAATTATGGGTATCCCAAAGGGCTCTGTCCTGAGTCTTATTATATTCTCTACGTACAATTCATTTGGTGATTTCATCAACTCCCATGGATTAAGATATCATCTCTATACTGATAATTGCCAAATCTACTTACTCACTTCTAATTTCTGTGCAGAGTTCCAGTCTTGCATCTTCAACTCCCTAATGGACATCCTTAAATGGACGCCCTGTAGGTATCTTAAAATCAACATGTCCAGAAAGAACTCATTACATTTTTTCTTCAAATCTTCTACCCTCCCTTCTGAACTTCTCTATTGCTGTAATCCTCATTGTGATATGATTCTTAAGAGTGGGGAATGTCTTTCTTTTTACTTATATTTGCATCCCTAATCCTTAGTGCCTCACACATAGTAAGCTCTCAACTAATGTTTGTTTCCTTTTTCCTTATTTATATTTCTTCTTTTTGCATTTTTTTGTGGTTGGTCAATTGTTTTAGTCATATCTGACTCTTGGTGATCCTATTTGGTGTTTTCTTGGCAGTGATATTGCCATTTACTTCCCTAGCTTGTTTTACAGATGAGGAACTGAAGTAAATAAGGTTAAGTAACTTGCATGTGGTCACATTGCTAGTAAGTGTCTGAGCCCAGATTTGAAAACTCACAAAGATGAGTCTTCCTGACTCCAAGTCTTGTCCACTGTGCCATCTAGCTGTCTCTACATTCATATCTTTATTCTTACTCTGCATATAATTATATATGTACTTGCCTCCCATCAGAGAATGTAATCACATTGGGAGAAGAGTTTATTTTGTATTAATTTACCTTGAGCCTAACATAGTGCCTATAATAGACATCTAATAAATGCTCATTGATTGATTGATTGATGATATATGTTGAATAGGAAAAAATAATCTCTGACATTAAAGAACTTACATAATATTTGGGAATGTCTCATACAAAAGATAAATGTAAGATAATTTTAGAAGGGAAACTACACTAAGAACTAGGGAGCTGAGGAAAGGGTGCCACAGGAGTTGGCACTAATATTAAGCATTTAATGAAACCAAGACTCCTCAGTAATAGTGTTGAGAAAGGAATGAAACTGAGACAGGTGGTTAGCCTGTTCAAAGTCTTGGATATGGGAGATGGAATACCAAGATTGAGGAATAGCAATAAGGTGGGTTTGGAAGTCATGTAGGAGAGGTAATGTGAAATAAATCTAGAAAGGTAGACTAAGACCAGATTATGGGGTGTGTGTGTGTGTCTGTCTGTGTCTGTGTTCATGGTGATATAAAAAAGCAAATGAAAAATATTGTCAAGAAAAGACTAAAAAAATAGAGAGCAGGAGAAAATTCAAAGAAGATATAGACAACTGGAAAGTATTGGAAATACCATGTTAATTTGACCTAAGTTTTTCTTTAAAAATACCAAAATAAAGCTTATGTAACAGAAATCCATGGTTAAATGTATATTTTTTGTTCTTTGTGCAAGAAAGTATTTGTATTATTGATAATTGTCCATTTATAATTTTTTTAAAAAAATTTCAGTTGCCATGGTGAGAAATTTATATAATTTCTCAGAAGCAATAGGGAATCAGTGAAGCTTTTGGAGTATGTTAATGATGTGATCAACCCCATGCTTTTAGAATCTTGTTTTGTCAGCTCTGTGGGGAGTGTTTTAAAAGCAGAAAGAGAGATTCATTAGGAGACTATTAGAATAATCCTCTAGGAAGGTATGAACTAGGGTGACTGGAAGTCATGCCCTTAACAGAATTTATGAATTTTGAGGAGAAAGAGATGATACTGGGGAGGAGGGTAGATAAAATGTTTCATTTTGGATACAGTGAGTTTGAGATGACAAAAGTGTAACTGTTTGTGATTATATTGTTACTGGGGATCTCAGCATATATTGTGAGTAAAAGTGTTTATTTGTAGATACTTGGGAAATTTGGGTGGTGAATGTTTCATGCCTTGAGGTATAGATTCCCAGAGAGTTCAGGTTGGTCCCATAATGGTTAGACCAATTTGTATCTTTACCAGGAATGTATTAGTGGGCTTGTCTTTCCACAATTCCTCCAACAGAGATTATTCTAATTTTTGGCATCCTTGTCAATTTCCTGGATTTGAGGTGAAGTCTCAGAATTCTTTTTATTTGCATTTGTTTTATTATTGGTGATTTGGAGCAATACTCTTTGCAGTTTTTAACAATTTATATTTCTTCTTTTGAGAACTGTTTGTTCATATTCTTTGATCACTTAATCACTAGGAATTGGCTTTCAGTAATATTTTTTTTTCTTTTCACCTTACACTGTATGCCTTTTCCCCATGTACAAAGCCAACAAAAATGACTGGACTGAAGTGATAAATGTAAATCTATTGAAATAGGACAAGGCTCAACACCAAGACAGTCTTACCACTGAATGATAGGGTATCTCCTTGGCCTGAGAAATCACATAAAATACTAAACCATGCAGGATAATTAAGACAGTCTGTGCATTTCAAGCAGTGTTGCCAAGGGCTGTTTTGCTGTTATTAAACTCTTTCTAGGGAAGTGAGATTTCCGACAAATAACACATGACTGTAATATGATTAGTCAATAAAAGTGCAAGTTTGGAAACTTCTATAATTGAAAACCATTATAAAATAAATTTTAAATGGTGTATATATATATGTGTGTGTGTGTGTATATATTTATATATGTATGTATGTGTGTGTGTATATATATGTATACACACACACACACACACACATATATATATATATATATATATATATATATATATATATATATATATATGATGTCACAGAACTCTTCAAAGGAAAAAGGGCCACCTTCAAGCTTTTTATTTCAATTGCTTTTCCAGGGCAGTAGCAAGTCAAAACAAAGGCTAATGAAGAATATACTACTGGATATTAGAATCAGAAACATTTCCAGCATGCTTAAAACTATCCAAGTGAAAAAGGAGAATAAACTAAATATCTAAAAATGTGTCAATAATCAAAACTGTTGAGTAATAATAGTAATATCTAGCATTCATATGACACTTTAATTTTTCCAGTGCTATTTATACATTATCTCATTTGATTTTCTCAGTGAACTCTTTATTCCAAACAAACTGAACAACTTGGTATTCACTATATTCTGTCTCTCACCTCCATATTTAAAGAGATTTTTCTTCATGCCTGTATTGTTTTCCCCCATCACCTCCACTTTGTGAAATCCATAGCTTGTTTCATGCTCACCTTATATGCCCCTTCCTAAAAGGAACTTATCTTGATTCTCTCAGTCCCCTTCCCCACTGTTAATGGTCTCCATCTTCCATGAAATTACTTTATATTTAATCTGTACATATTGCACACTTAATTGTCTTTCTACATGATGTTTCTGAGCCCTTTGTCCTTCTTAGTGGAACATAAACTTCTTTAAGGCAAAGGTATTTCACTGGGAATCAAAGTCAAGCAAACTATTCTATAGTTTATAAAACATACATCCTTCCTCCAACCCCCTTTTAAGATGAGGAGATTTTCCTTTATCCAGGTTTCTTGTGTTTTCCTTTTTCAACTCTTTATTGTCTTTCCAAAAGGTCACCAACTTCAATTCAGCAGTCTTATCTTCCAATTCATTCAGTAACATACATAGATGAAGTTCATCCAAGCCTAGTGACTTGATCTCATTAAAGGAAGATTGCTTTCTTAACATCCTTTTAGTTCTCTTAGCTTTCAACTCCTTGTTCATTTAAATTTTTGGTGTGAGCATTTACATTTCAGAAATCAGCAAATGCTACAAATCTACAAATCAGGACATGATTTATTGCTTTGTCAATTTCTAAATTTAAGAAAGCAATGGGGGGCAGCTAAGTGGCACAGTGGATAAAGCACCCACCCTGGATTCAGGAGTACCCGAGTTCAAATCTGGCCTCGGACACTTGACACTCACTAGCTGTGTGACCCTGGGCAAGTCACTTAACCCTCATTGCCCAGCAAAAAAAAAAAAAAAAAAAAAAAAAAAAAGCAATGGAAGAGCAGTGAGGTAGTGCAATAGATAGATCATTGGACCTGGAGTCAAAAGGACTTGAGTTGAAATCTGACCTCAGACACTCAACACTTACCAGCTGTGTGAGCCTGGGCAAATTATTTAACCCTGATTGCCTCACCAAAAAAAAAAGATAAAGAAAGAAAAAAGAAAGAAAAGAAATGGAAAAAACATAGAAAATGTTAATAATGGAGATTATACTTAAAATGTGTCCTCACTTTTTTTTTTTTGGGGGGGGGGGATGCAAGAGGCAAAGACTACCTTCCTTCTATTTTATATTCATCTTGTAACTACCAATTTATGTATAAATGGTCTCCTCCATTCAAAGATAAGTTCCTTGAGCACCAAAACTACTTTAATTTTGGCTTTGTATCCTCAATGTATAGCACATAAGTACTCAGTAGACTGATTTACCACAAATAGTCCAGTATTGAAATTTGTTACCTTTTTATTATTTTTTTTCCAATTGGATGGGGATCAGATGGAATCTCAGAACTGCTTATTTGTCTCTCTCTGATTATTAGACATTTTGCACATTTTTTTTCATGGGTGGCTCTTTGTAAGTACCCTACTCTCTTCAAATACATCATCTATTTTGTGGCATAAGGAAATGCTATTTGTTTCCATATAAACACAGGCAAGTAGAGCCTAACTTTGTGTACATTTTTCACTTTCACTTTTAAGACTAAGCCAAAGGTTCACTTTAGTCCTCATTTTGTTAAGAGGGAAGCAATAACCTGTAAAAAATAGACTGGCATTGATCATGGCCATAGACCATAGATTTGTGTTCACAAATGCTTGTCTATTAATTGGATAATTTAGATCTTTAAAGGTTCAGTTTGGACACCACACATTCACTCACTTTTATGCATATACTTTTCACAAAGACTTGAAAAATTTAGTTTCTAGTGTTGCAGGGTGACATTTTATAATGTAAAGGTATTATGCTCTATGTCAAGTTAGCTTTCGATTAAGGTTAATCCTGCTGAAATATCTACATCTGCTTTTCCCTCTCTGTAATGTTTATCACCTAATAAAAATGCTAAAGTTACCAAGGAAAGATGTTTAATTTGTTCGCACTGCTCAGTTGTATGTTGCATCCTATTTTGTAGTAAATGGCATAATGTCCCAAGTGGGCTGCCATACTGTCAGATACATTATTTATACATAACATTACTGGTTAATCAATGAACAAAAAAAAAATTGCAGTAGCCTTTTCTTTTCTACTTTATCTTAAAGCTATAGTACGCTGTGTAGTTTTAGGAAAAATCCTTAATATCTAATATCTTATTCAGGTTTTGGAGGATTTTTTTTTCTTTTATCATGGCTGAAAAAAATGAACATGATAATTAAACCACAGACCACAATGTATTATAAAGGGGGAAAGAAATAGCTAGTTAAATCTATATTTAACCACTCTTTTTTTCTTAGTAAAATAGAAAGCAAATTATCTATTAGCATACATACCAACTATTAAATGAGGAGGATAATCTCTTGCAAAGTGGTAGATAAATTCTCACTTTATCATACTGTCTCAGAAAAAGCTAAATTAAAAGGGCATCCCAAGGCCCTTTTGAACCATATAGTCTATGTTAAACTGTGTCTGTGTGACAGCTAACAAGGAATTAGCCATAAGTATGATCATGGATGTTAGTTAACAGGGATATTAGCATCAGTTCACAAAAGATCTCTTTACAAATGCTTGTTTCTACTCAACTGATAGTGGTCCTTTCCTCCTCCCCCCCCCCAAAAAAAAATTCCTGATTGGCTTGGGAGCAATCAGTCCTTACTGTCTTGTCTTTTCATTCTGCCTTATCCCAAATATTTTCTTTTTGTATGCTAATATTTTGACTTAATAATGATAGTTTAGAAAAATATGTCCTGTGAAGATAACTTAAATTTCCATCTACCAAAAAGAGGATTCAGAATTTTAATATTTTTTAAAGTTGGGGGGGGTGAGGGGGGAAGGGTTATTGACTCCATCCTCATTCCAAATGATTAGAGTGATTGTGAAAGACAGGCAACTAGGTTGCACAGTGGATAGAGTCCCTGGAGTCAGGAGGACCTGAGTTAAAATCCAGCCTCAGACACTTAACACTTACTGGCTGTGTGACCCTAGGCAAGTCACTTAACCCCAATTGTCTCACCCCCCCAAAAAAAATGATTGTGAAAGAACAGCATTTTGGTCTATAAATATAGAGAATAATACCATGCATCTCACTCTCTATAATATATATTTATATGTACACATGCATGTATACACGCATGTATATATGAGTGTATATATGTATGTACATGTATGTGTCATTAAAAGGTACGATCTCTTAGTAGATAGTGGCTTATGTATGGAATCAGGCAGATTTAACCTTTCAGTATCCCTAACAACTCTCTAAGGCTATAAATTATAGAGGGATCGCTCATCTGAATTGGAGGGAATTTCCATACCAATAGTGCTCCCACATAGTTGAAATACATCTGAACCCAAAATTACAAATGCATTGCACATATCCTGTGCATGTATATACAGACATATACACATAAACTGTATTGTTCTCATATATACACACACATGTACATACATCATACATGTCATATGTGTATATATGCATTTTGTAAATATGGGCTTTCAGGTATACACATTTAAATTCTATTTTATATAGAAAGATTCATAACCCTGGTTCTCTCCTGCCTTCCACTGATTCTGCCTAGACTCTATCGAGGCAGTAGTCCAAAAGAGAGGCAATGCTCCAAACTAATAGAATTTACAAGGGACAGAGGGGGAAGATCTAGAATCATCACCAATAAATATACTTCTTGGATGCTCACCATGTGTAAGACAATGAGTATTTGTGTGCAGGAAAAGATACTGTTTCTTTAAGGGCTCAAAATTTTAATCAAACAAGATTTTTATAAGCTTAAAAAGATATTTTAGTAGGGAGAATGTAACAGCATTTAGTAGCTGAAATGAAAAGATAGTTTGTTTTCACTTTAGCTCATTCTGTTATATTTTTATTAATAGAAGTTTCAGATCAATACAAAATATTCCTCTCGGTTCCAGTGATTGAATGTGAATACATTATGTGCATACAAAAATAGTGATAATCTAAGTTGATACAATAGTTCATTTTGCATTAGTGTCCTAGATGGGACAATGTTAAGAAGCAATTTAAATGAAATTCATTTAAATGTCAGCTCTCATGCTTGCGATTTTTCTATAATTGGTTATTTAATTAAAATAATTCTCATAGTCATTAATTTAGACTAAAACTTGCTGTGCACTGACATGTTTTAATTACATGGTATTAACAAAATTGATATGCTTTAAAAAAGCATGGTTAAATTTTAAACAAGAATAAATTAGAAATCTCATAGATCATCCTACTTAGAGTATTTATGAGGAAAGTCAGTCATTTTAAATGTTGATTATAAACAAAGTCCCACCATTGTTGTTTGCACATCTCATTTTGGACCTCAGAGCTCTGGAAGGCAATTTTCTGTTTCTTTAGGACTTCCATCTTTGCATGTCTTTTACCAACACAGAAAGAAAGCATGAAGTGAACTGGGTATTCAGTAACTACCACCAAACATACCCAAGAAGAGATTTATACGGAATGTTTATATGCTATAGGAACTATGATAACATTTAGACAAAATATTTCAGTCAAGTTTCTTAATCTACCCTGTGAACATGAAAATAGTGTGTGTATCTATAGATAGATAGATATACACACATATATACATACACATACATATATATTTACTTTCTAAGATTATCAATGCAGAGAGAGCTGAAATGAATGGTTTTGCATTCAAAGAAAATAGGACAATAATGTTTTAACATTATAACAAAATGAGGTTACATTTGTGACCATTTTACATTTTCATTTCAATCTTTGTCAAAGGACTAGATAAACATTTTACCCTTTTCAAACTGCAATTACAATCTTTGTCAGGAGTGTGAGAAATCAGAATTTTAGTGTTTTCTATGAATTAGAGGACTTTTATATTGCTTTGACCTTTTTAATATTCGGTAATTTAATTGGATGGACAGTCTAGTTTTCCCCAGGATTGCCAATCTTCCTATTTAATAAACTTACTGACACAAAGCTCTTTTTTAAACACCACTGCCTCTTTGTTCTACTGTTAGTGACTCCTCAACTAGATAAAAAATGACTTTTCACAAATGGACATTTCTGAATTTTGTTTTGGTTCATTGTTTTCTTAAGATTCACTTGGGATATCTTCTGGGTGCCATTAATTCATGAGGTATGTAATCTGGAAGAAGGGGTAGTAGATCAGCAATCATAGTACTAATTGAATATTTCCTTACCCTGATCCAACTTCTAATTAGCATAAGCATGCATGGTCAAGAGGTTTGAGGCATATCACATGATTTGTCCCAAGATATCTTTCTTCAATTTGTTTTGATTGTCTTCCAAATTTATGATAAAATGAATACTTTCAAAGTCCACTAGATTTGTGATCTCATCAATAATAAATCAGCTCCCTTCAGTGATACACATGGTAGCTCATTATTGTCCTCTCATTCTATCTGACTCTTGTCCATGTGGCACTGTAAGTCTTCCACAGGGTATCCACCCAATATACTGTGGTAGGGGTGGGATGGAGAGTTTCTCCCCTAGATCTTTAGCAATTGCAAGGATATGGAAAGAGCATGTCAAATATTTCTTCATGACTACCTGTTCAGATAACTAGCTGTTATATTTCACTCTTAACACATGGTCAGGCTACCTTCTTTAATGAAGAAAAGTAGGAAATATACATATTATTTGTTTGTTTGTTTGTTTTGCATATTGTTTGTTGATTATGATAATTGTCTCCAACTATTTTTATGCCATGAAATCAGAAAGCTACAACATAATAGAACTGGCATTTGGGGAGTATTTCACTATAAGTTTTGACTGGCCAAATATATTTCAATAAATGTCCTCTATCCCTCACATATGATGGTAGTGTGGAAGCAGATAAAAGAGGATTGGAGTGGGTTGGGGGTATGTTCAAGACCAGGAACTATATCATTCTGGATTTTCTTCATCTCCCCCACCATTACTTATTGGAGTTGAATTGATTCAATTATTAAATTAGTGGAAAATAACTAACTCATTCTTGTTGCAGACTTGAGTCATGTAGATGTGGCCATAAAAATAAAATAATTTTGACTAGCTCTTTTAATAGGAATTTTCTTACAAAAGCTATCTTTGATTTAATAGATCTAAAATAGCATACAAGATCTAAGAAGAGTTTATAGGAATAGGAGGAAGGACAGAAGGAATAACTATGAGACAAAAGAATGCAGAAATACAGAGGAACTATCACAAGGATTGAATATCAGTATAATTAGGATCTTCAGGATATGTCTAATTCACACTAATAATGCTTACTGATTCCATTTGCCTCTCAGCTCTAATTCTTGTCTGTGCTATTATAAATTTTTTTCTCTCTTACCTCCTCCTTCTCAATACTATTTTTGTTTTTCAAGGAAATTGAAATAACAAACAGAACTGACATGTTCAGTAGTCAAAGGAAGGTTTGGGGCAAGGTAATCCCCAATCTTCTCTTTACCTGCTTCCAGCTATTATTATGGTTTATATGTGTAACATGCCTTTGAGACTACTCCACTAATTTACACTCTCAGATTTGAATGTTGGTTACACAAACAGGAGAGTAATCTTGAGGACTGAACTACTAGTACTATAGCCCATAAATCTCCATCATGTGAATTCCATGAATAGTTTGCCAGTACACACAATCAGCTTTCAGAAAAGGCATTTATCAGAATGCCTTAGTAGGAACATTAACTATAAAACTTTTTACTGATAAATCCAGGATCACACTCAGAATTATACAAAGTATGTATGGGGAGAATGGGTTTATACTTAGTTCAGTGATAGTAAGATATTATGCAGACACACATATATAGAGAGACATATATATGTACATATCATATATACATATCATATGTATATATGTGTATGTGCATGAATGTTGTTTAGTCATTTCTGTCATGTCCAACTCTTTGTGACTTTTTCTGTGGTTTCCTTGGCAAAAATACTGAAATTGTTTGCCATTTCCTTCACTGCCTCATTTTACAAAAAAGGAAACTGAGGCAAACAGGGCTAAGTGGCTTGCCTAGGGTCACACAGATAGTAAATGTCTGAAGCCAGATTTGAAGTCACAAAGATGTATCTTCTTGACTCCAGTCCTGGCACATTATCTCCCATGCCATTAAACTTTATGTGTTTTTGTGTCTCTCTGTATATATACATACATATATTTATACACATTTACATTTATATGAAACATGTGGTTAAGTCAACTAAAAATTCTAGAACCATAGGATCCATAATTGATTTTTCTCCTATAGAGTCCTGACAAATTCACCTTCAGTAAATCACATCTGCTGGGTGTGTTCTTCTGCTGGATTCTCAAGGTCTACTCCCTCTATAATTCAACTTTTGTTATACATAGCTCTTCCTTGGGACCATAATAGTCTCATTTCTTCCAAGGCCTAAGCTATTCCTTGAAGTTACATATGTATTGGGAACAAGCCCAAAAAGAATTCCTGGAAGAATTAAAAATATGTAGTTTCAAAATCAAATAAGTGTAGTAAAGGAAAATTAAGTATAGAAATTAAGGCAAAGGAAGAAAATTAGAAAAGGGCAATGGCAACTTTATCAAAAAGGCACAAAGATTATAACAGCTTAAAATATAATGGATCGGGCATCTAGGTGGTGCAGTGGATAGAGCAATGGCCCTGCATTCAGGAGGACCTGAGTTCAAATCCGGCCTCAAACACTTGACATTTACTAGCTGTGTGATCTTGGGCATATCACTTAACCCTCATTAAAATATATATATATATATATATATATATATATATATATTGAATCAAATTGAAAAAGAGCTACAAAAATTCAGTGATAAAAATAATTCCTTAAAATATAGAATTGGCCAAATGGAAAAAAGAGGTCCAAAAGCTTACTTAAGAAAAAATAGTAAGTGCTTAAAAATTAGAATTGAGAAAATGGAAGCCAATGACTGCATGAGATAGCAATCAAAAGTAAAACAAACTCAAAAGATTGAAAAATAGAAGAGAATGTGAAATACCTCATAAAAGAATTCTCTGGAAGATAGATTGAGAAAGAGATAATTTAAGAATTATTGGACTGTCATGATCAAAGAAAGACACAAGATATCATATTTCAAGAAATTATCAAAGAAAAGTCTGCCACTAGCTTAGACCCAGAGGATAAAGTAGAAATTGAAATAATCTACTGATCACAACTTGAGATATCCAAATGAAAACTCCCAGTAATCATATAACCAAATTACAGAAACCCCAGATTGAGAGAAAATACTTCAAGTAGCCAGAAAGAGACTATTCAAATAAGAGGAGCCACAGTCAGGATTACACAAGAATTAGCAGCTGCCATGTTATAGGAGTAGATGGCTTGGAATATGATGCTCCAGAAGGCAGAAGAGGTAGGATTACAACCAAGAATAAACTATCCAGCAAAACTGAGTATAATCCTTCAAAGGAAAGAAGATATCTAAAGAAATAGATGACTTTTCAAGCATTCCTGATAAAAAGATCAGAGCTGAAAAGAAAATTAGAAGCATAAAAATGTAAACATGAAAGAGAAATCCTATGAGATTCAATTAGGTTAAATTGTTTACTTTGCAATATGGGAAGATGATAAAATGTATTTTCTAAAAACATTTTTATTATTTGGGTAGTTAGAAGGATTTTACATAGAAAGAGGGTATAGGGTGAATTGATTTTGTTAAGATTATGTAAAAATTCATAGGCAAAAAAAGGGATGCTATGAGAGAAGAAAATGAGAGGAAAAATGAGGGAAATTATTTCACATAAAAAGGTAGAGAGGAAAGTGGTTGAGGGAAAATACTGCTTGAACTTCACTCACATCTAAATTGGAGATGATAGATATAGATATACATACATATTCTTTCTTTAATTTTATGCACATATGGTCATACATCCATACTCAACTGATAATAGAAGTCTATCTTACCCAATGGAGAATTAGGAGGAGAATGGGGTAAGGGAAAGGGGTGGCAATAAAAGGGAGGGCAGATAAAAACATGCACTGGTCAAAAGTAAAACAGTCTTTAGAAGAAGGATAGTATAAAAAAAAAGAAAGAAAATGATAAACAGAAAGAAAATAGGACAGAGGAAAGGCACTGTGAATGAGTGGGATGAACTCACCCATAAAATGGAACCAGATAGCAGAATGGATTAGAAATCATAATCCAATAAGGGGCTGGAGCAGAATCTAGTATGCTTCAGCTTGGGGGGAGGGGAAGTAAGGAAGCACAGACAAAGCAAAAGCAAAAATGCACCTAATTAAAAGGGATGAGCAGGGAAACTACATCTTGCTAAAGGGGAACATTGATAATGAAGTAATATCAATACTAAACACACACACACGTCCACACACACACAAATGGCATGGCATCTACATCCTTAAAAGTTAAATGCATTACAGGAAGAAATAGACAGTATACTAATGAGGGACTTCAAATTTTCACTCTCAGAGTTAGATAAATCTAACATTAAAATAAATAATAAAAAAGTCAAGGAGAAGAATAGAATATTAGAAAAGTTAGATATAATAGACCTCTGGAGAAAACTGAATGGGAATAGAAAGGAACATATATTTTTTCAGGTATAAATGGCACCTTCACAAAAATTGACTCTATTAGGGCATTAAAAACCTCACAAACAAATATAGAAATGCAAAAATATTAGATGAACTCTTTTCAGACTGTAATAAAATAAAAATTATATTTAATAAAGGGCTATGAAAGTATAAAGTTATATGGAAACTTACTAGTCCAATCCTAAAGAATGAATGTGTCAAAGGACAAATCATAGAAACTATTAATAATTACATTTAAAAAGAATGACGAGGGCAGCTAGGTTGCACAATGGATAAAGCACCAGTCCTGGATTCAGGAGGACCTGAGTTCAAATCTGCCCTCAGATACTTGACACTTACTAGCTGTGTGACCTTGGGCAAGTCACTGAACCCTCATTGCCCTGCAAAAAACAAACAAAACTTAATGATGACAATGAGACATTATCAAATTGGTGGAATGCAGGCAAAGAAGTATTTAAGAGGAAAATTTTATCTCTAAATATGTACATAAATAAAAGAACTGGGTATGCAACTAAAAATAATCTAGAAAAAGTACAAATTAAAAACCCCTAATTAAACAGCAAAAAGGAAATCCTGAAAATTTAGAGAGGGATTAATAAAATTGAAAGTAAAAAAAAAAGGAACTAATAAAAACTAGGAGATGGTTTTGTTTTTAAAAAACGTAAAACAAACCATTTGTTAATTTGATTAAAAAATGGAGAAAACCTAACTATTACTACCAAAAATTAAAGGAGTGAATTAAGATAAAATTAAATCAATTATTAGGTGCTATTTTGCCCAATAATCCAATAAATCGACCAAGCTAAGTGAAATGAATGAATATTTACAAAAATTGTCCTGAAGAGGAAATAGAATGCCCAAATAATTCTATTTTAGGTAAAGAAACTGAATAAGCCATCAATGAGCTCCCTAAGGGGGATGGGGGGAAACAGAACCAAATGGATCCACAATTGAATTCTATCAAACATTTAAGGAACAATTATTCCCAATACCACATAAACTACTTTGGGAAAAAAAGGCAAAGTAAGAGTTCTACCAAATTCCTTTTATGACACAAATATGGTTTTGATACCTAAATCAAGGAGAGAGAAAAAACCAGAGAAATAAAACTATAGACCAATTTATTTAATGCATATTGATGTAAATTTTTTAAGAAAATAAAATACTAGTAATAAGATTATAGCACTCTATCACAAAGATCATATACTATGACCAGTTTGGATTTATTCCAGGAATGCAGGACTAGTTAAATAGAAGGAAAACTATTAGCATAACTAATCATATCAATAATAAAAACAATATCAGCAATAAAAATCATATGATGATATCAATAGATATAGAAAAAAGCCTTTGACAAAATAAAATACCCATTCCTACTAAAAATGCCTTTCTTAAAATGATAAGTAGTACCTATCTAAATCCAAGAGAAAGCATTATCTATAATTTTTATATTCTTGAAGCCTTCCCAATAAGATTATGAATGGATCAGGTTTGTCCATTATCATGACTATTATTTGATATTGTACTAGAAATGCTAGCTTTAGCAATAAGACAAGAAAATGAAATTGAAGAAATTAAAATAGACAGTTAAGAAACAACACTATCATTCTTTGCAGATGATATTCCTAGAGGATACTTGACAATCAACTGAAAAACTAGTTGAAACAATTAACAACTTCAGCAAAGTTTCAGGGTGCAAAATAAACCTGCATAAATCATCAGCATTTGTACATACTACCAACAAAATCCAGCAGCAAGTGATAAAAGGAAATTCCATTTAAAATAACTGCAGAAAATATAAAATGCTTGGAAGTCTATATACCAAGATATACCTAGGGATTATGTGAAGAAAATTACAAAACACTTGTCACACAAAGTTAGATATGGACAACAAGAGAAATATTAACTGCACATGGGTAGGCTGAGCCAACATAATAAAAATAACAATTATACCTTATTTACTTATTTAGTGTCAAACTGCCAAAGAATGATTTTTATAAAGCTAGAAAAAATAGTAACAGAATTCATCAGGAAGTAGATAGGCAAAACAATAAACTATGGTAGTGGAAGAAAGATTCAGCATTTGAAGTCAGAAAATCTGGGTTCGAATTGTGATTCTGCTATTTATTGTCTATTTTCTATTTCACCTCTGAAAGTCACTCAACCTTTATGGGAATCAATTATTTTATCTGTAAAATTATGAAAAAGCATTAGACAATCTCTAAGGTTTCTTTGGCTCTAAATCCTTTATGATGAGATTTGGGGTCCTTTCAAATTCTAAGACTGACTATGTGAATCTTTCCATGATACATATGTAATATAAAAAGGAAATGAGAATATATAGAGAAGACAAAAGAAAAGGACATGCATAGTTCCATTTGCATATAATTCTTAAGACTAATACTACTTAGGTCAAAGAATTTATAAGCTATAGGCATTTCAGGCTGTTTTTTAGCATTAACGATTGAAAGGAATAGTACTTTTGTTTCTGCCCAGGCTAGTCTCATTGCCTTGTGTTAAAAATAACAAATTTGACAAACTGGGTGTTAATATTTAACTACACACATACACACACACATTACCTATGTTCTTCCTTTACTTGATGAAAAGTTAGATTGGGGGGGGAGGGGGAGTCCTTTCATAATTCTTGCCCAAAATGTTTTATAATTTCAGATACAAATATTTTAGATTTTTTTCAAAAGCATGGTATAGAGGTTATTTTGGTAGCCATCTGCACCAAAACTTATACCATCTTAAGTAGAGATTGAAGATAAAGTGTTCTTTCATTTACCTGTCCCATGTTCATCCTTACCTCTTAGTCACCTGTATTTTCCCTGATTCCTCAGGAGAAAGGGGTCCATTAGATGAAAGCATCAGAGTCGGATAGCAGATATGTTTGTTTCTCCATTTCCCGTTTTATTTCCCCATGTTTTTACATGGGGGTTACCCCACAACTTATTATTTTAAAAATGTGATGGATTGAGGATAATTGTTTTCACAAGACTCCCAAGGCATATTTATAGTTCCAGGTTTTAAATAAGTTAACTTTAAAAGTTCTATGAACAAATTTCCTCTCTAGCAAGGATAGCATGTATTGTAGCTCTGCAAGTACTAGGTGATGAGCAGCATGGCAGGATCATAACCACTAAGGCTGACCGAAGCTGAGGAGTGAGGTCAGGGCTTTGTTGGGTAGTCCAACACTAGGACTAGTCGACCACCACAACTAATAGCAGCAGCAGCTGGAACTGAAGGTCTTTCCAAATGGATTGATAAAGCTTTTGATTCTTCACTTTTCCTATGCAGTCATATTCTCATTCAGAACTTCCTCAGGCTTTCCATCTGTCCCACTGTAAGAAGCCTATATCTCCACAACACAGGGAACATAGCCCTTTATCAGATGTGCGCATTCGTTTTTCTTAAGACTATTTTTATCCATTTTTTGGACTGATTCCCATTCTTTTGGGGCTAAACTTCCTTAAAACTCCCAAGGCTTCTTTATTCTCAGCTGAATAGCAATATTAATTTCCTTATGAATAAACCAGTCTTCCCTAATCCTAGGATAGATAACCAGTATACCTGTGATCCATGAAGATCTGGGTTTATACAATTGGGTTAATTATTAGAGGCTTCTCAGTAAGTTTCCTTATGGTTTCCCAGGAAAAGAGAATCATAACTAAAAATTCTGGCACCAAGAGAAAATTAGATTGAGGAGGCACAAACTTAGGGATAGACTTTAAAACATGTGGAGGGAAGAAGGGAATAAGCATTGATTAAATACCGCTGGCCAGACACTGTGCTAAGTGCGTTACAAATATTATCCTATTTAGTATTCACAACAACCCCTGAAGTAGGTACTAATATTATTCCCATTTTACAGTTGTGAAACCTGGGCAGACGGAGGTTGTGACTTGCCTGGGGTTACACAAGTGGAAAATGTCTAAGGCTGGGTTTCAATTTAGATCTTTTTCTGACTCCAGAACCAGTACTCTATTCTTTTATACTATGTAGAAGACCTGGGAGGAGATTGAAAAGTTAGGCTAGCCTAGGGAAAATTTACTTGGGGATGGGGAAAGGCCTCAAAATCCCACGCACCCCCAGAACACCCTGATTTTGTCTCTGATCCTAGGTATCCTCCATCAAATACAGGTTTAAGGTAGAAGCACTCTCTGCGAGAAGAATACCATGGTGATAGGGCCCTTGGTATTATAGTCAGTGATTAGAAAAGTGAGTGGAGATGGTCATGCAGTAGTCTGAAGAATCATTGTAAGAAAGAAGTCTAAAGCATTTCCAAACGTAGGTACCCTGGAGTAAGGCCCCTGCAGTCCTTCCCTAGTTAGGTCTCTGCTAGGACCACTATTAATATTACTCATATCTATGACTTTCCCCAAAGAAAATGAGCCCTCAGCTCCCACACAAGAATCAAGGCCAGCAAGATGTTGGTTATAGAATGGATTCTGTTTATGCCAAATAATAAGAGAAAAACGCAAAAGGCTCACTTGAGCCAAGACAACATTCAAGATAATTCTTGTCCTCTAATAGTCCCACTACTGCAGAGACACATGACCCACAGTACTATTAAAACTATAGGGGGCAGGGGCAGCTAGGTGGTGCAGTGGATAAAGCACCAGCCCTGGATTCAGAAGTACCTGAGTTCAAATCCGGCCTCAGACACTTAACACTTACTAGCTGTGTGACCCTGGGCAAGTCACTTAACCCCCATTGCCCTGCAAAAAAAAAAACAAAACTATAGGGGGCAGCTAGGTGGTACAGTGGATAAAGCACTGGCCCTGGATTCAGGAGGACCTGAGTTTAAATCCAGCCTCAGACACTTGACACTTACCTACTGTGTTACCCTGGGCAAGTCACTTAACCCTCACTGCCCTACAAAAAACCCAAAACAAAACAAAACAAAAAACAAAAAAACCCTGTAGGGCTGGATTACTCTTTCTCCTAACTTGACTTCTCCCTTGGGGGGGGGGGTGTAAGTATACTGGTCTCTTTACTGGGATCCCAGTCATCTTTGTTGTCCTCTACTTCTAGTAACTGGTGTCTCTCTTTGTAGGTTGCTTAGCAGTCTCTCTTACTCTCAATCTAGGTATGGGGGGCGGGGAGAGTAGTATCTATTAATCTGTTGCCTTTATTTTTGCTCTCAATAACCTCTAACTGCCTCCTTTTGGAGTCCAGACCAAGGCCTAGCTCATATTCTCAACTTTTATCATGAAGGTGGTGTTAATGCTAAGATCCTCACTATAAAATGAAACTCCATAACTGCAAAATTTATCAATGTCAGAATAAAGGGACTCACCAACTGAGAAGAACTAAGATCATGTGTTCTGCAGGAAACAGTAGAGGAGAGAGCAAGAGAATTGCCTCTGGGCAAGTAGCACAAAAGATATTACTGAGCCTGTGTAAGGGTAGGAGAATAGGTAGACTGGCCTCAGAGGGAAAATGAGAAAAAAGGCACAGCTAGCATAAGTGCTTTACTGTTACTCTTAAGATCTTAGGAAAATGGAAAGAAGGACTCTAGTGTATTGAGTGTATTTTATGAAAGACTCAGGAAAAGACATTCACAAGAATTTTACAGGATGAGAAGGCAAAGAGGGATTGCTATCTGTACCACTGAAGGGGCTACTAGCACTGATGAAGTAATGAATGGAAGTTTCATAGTAAGCATGGAATTTGGAAGCAAGAGGACTTGAACTTCAGTCTGAAATTTTCCATTTACTTGTCACCGTGGACAAGTTACTTAGTTTCTGTGACCCTTAAATAGTTGTGAGAATAATAATGAGTGATCATATGTAACTAGATAGTTCTTAATAAATATGCAATAACCAACCAATTAACAAATATTTATTAAGTGCTAACTACATAGAGGTACATAGATGCCAGAGTTACAAAGACAAAATTATACAGTCTCTGCCATCACAGGCCTGATTATTTTGTCTATTTCTCTCTCTCTTTTGGGGGGTTGGGGGTAGGGCAATGAGGGTTAGGTGACTTGCCCAGGGTCACACAGCTAGTAAGTGTCAAGTGTCTGAGGCTGGATTTGAATTCAGGTCCTCCTGAATCCAGGGCCAGTGCTTTATCCACTGCACCAGCTCTCTAGTTCTCTTTTAATACCATAATTGAGGCTGGTTATCATAATGGATAAATAAATGTGGTACATAATTGTAATTAAATTCTAGAATTCATTTAGGACCAAATACGAAGAATACAAAGACATATGGAAAGGCCTTATAGAGAAAAACAAAGAAAACAGAAACAGAAAAGAATATGCACTACAACAATATAGGAAGTAAAATTAATGATAATGATTTGATGAGCAATGCTAAGACCTGGGAGCAAGTGCCTGAAAAATTATAATGACACTCTGCATATTGAAATTAATTAATATAATGTAAGTCATTACTAAGCAAGTTGTTTGTTTTAATGATGTGCAATGATAAATTTTTAATTAAATGTTTGTGTTTCTCTGGGTTTTTTGTATGTTTGTTTACTAACTCTCCAGAGTTGCATTTGGCTTTAGAAAATCTCCTTCCCTCCCACTGTCCTCCTCCCTCACCCTCTACAGCCCCCAAACTTCTTCAGAGAATATTCATTTTCTCTACTGTTTGGATGCTATGGTGGAAGCATTATATTCTAAGTAAGAGTTTCTATGAAAAATGGAAGAGTAATTTCATGCTTAGCATTGAGTATTAGTCTTTTTCTTGAAAAAGCTGTGGATTGTCATTAACTGACAAACATATTCTGCTGCCAAGATCTTGCAAGAATTGTATTTGTTGTCTGATGCCAAACATGCTCTTTAAATGCTAATGAACAAAGTATGCCATGCATTCTGTTCTTGATGGATTATGCCTATACCTTCTGTGGTCAACAGAAGGGGAATTCCCGGCCCATATGATTTCCATTCTGGCATGCTCATCTCCTCCATGCTCACAAGCCTACATTCACTCAAATATATGACTCAATCAGGTTTTTCTATTGAACATAGATAGCATCTTCAGCATAGCTTGCAATGAAATGAAGAAACAATATTACCAGATTGATAAACCAAGCTGAAGAAATGATGTTACCAGATTTAAAAAGCTCTCTCTCTCTCTGTCTTTGTGTGTGTGTGTGTCTCATTGTGATCCTGCCATTACTGAATTTTCTCTTTTTTAACTTGCCTGATTCATGTTACTTAAGCTAAGTGATCATTTTCAAAACAGCAAATTGAGCATTTTTTAGGCATGCCTGAACTGCATATTTTAGTGGTTTCTTCATTCCTTTCTTTTAAAAATGACTAAAGTGGGGGCAGCTACGTAGCACAGTGCATAAAGCACTGGCCCTGGATTTAGGAGGACCCTAGTTCAAAACCAGCCTCAGACACTTGACACTTACTAGCTGTGTGACCTTGGGAAAGTCACTTAAGTCCCATGACCCTGTCAAAAAAAATTACTAAAGTGAGTTGAAGATTTTGTAGGATATAGGCAATATTTGCCACACCATAGAAGTTTCTTTGGTTGTGATTGAGGCAGTCATGTCTTATTTTCACATTTCTAATTAAGTATCCTCAATCCTTACCTATTAGTAATTTTGGTAATTGGCATCAACAGAGTGAACTATTCAAATATCTATTCCCAAATTCTCCTTGTTTTGCTCTCCAATTTTTAGGGGAAGTTCTTGTTTTGTGCATCTCCTACTAAACATCTTCTTCATTTGATGTTAATCAACCAGGGGCTATGAGAATGAGAGGTAGATCACTAGTGAAAGAAAATGGCAAAAGGCATAAGGATTTTATAAGAAATTAGATTTCAGTTTTTAAACTCTCTAGATATAGAAGAAAATATCAAATAAAGCTTGAGTAATTTTTTTAAATGGAAGAAATAAAAAACAGGGTGAGTTGTTCATTTTTAAATGGAAAATAAAAAAATATATAGTTACTTTTTGGGTAGAGAAGGAAGGACTTGAAGAATTTGTTTTTAAGGGATAAACTAAATAAAAGAAAATCAAAATTACACACCTAGAAAAAATCTGGGCTATTATCTCACCCAATCTTTTCAGTTTTTAGAGGAAGAAACTAAGGCTCAATGACATGCAATGACTGGCTTAAGTTTGTAGACACCAGATTTTGAAACCACATCTTGATTTACAGTATTCACAATAATGTATAGAGGGCAAAGAATGTAGGATTGTTTGGTTGTTGTTATTTTCATTTTTAAAGCTTCTTCTTCTATTTAGTTAAAAAAAAAAAACCAAACAAACAAACCAACTAAAACAAAACCTCACA
Organism: Dromiciops gliroides; assembly: GCF_019393635.1. NCBI lineage: Eukaryota > Metazoa > Chordata > Mammalia > Microbiotheria > Microbiotheriidae > Dromiciops > Dromiciops gliroides. Next base: position 120,929,439 of record NC_057863.1, read on the forward strand.
AGTTTCTAAGTAGCTTGTGTATCCCTGCCAGAATGTGATTGGTAGTAGGAAGGGAGCACTCAGTAAAACCATTGGGGCTTAGAGATTAGCCTTCTCTGCTGCTTGTTCACTAGGCTTTTAATTCATTGGCAACCTTGGAGTCTTAAACTGTGGAGACAGATGAATTGCTTTATCTCTTGCATATAATTCCTTTTTTGGAGAGTACTGAAAAAATCTAGCCCTCTATGTTTTTGTTCACATGACTTGGAGACTAAGTTGTACCTCAATGGAATAATGGATCACAAGTTCTCCTTGGAGAGACAAACAAATAAGTTGATTATACAAAGGATGAAGAGAAGAAAAATTCTATAAAGACCCCAGTAAGATCCTTTAAAACAAGTTAAAATATATTTTAATGCTCAGTAACTTCAAAACAAGAGTGGACACAGGGAATGATAGTGATTAGTATCTCAGAAAAATGATTCAGGTCTATAAAATGTGTAGCACACCTAACCCTTGGGGATCATTATTCCAATTCTCACTCTCATAGATGAGTCTCAGAGTATAGTAGTAAGGCTACTTCCCTCCATGAGAGTTCTAGGATACTCCTGAGGGGTATCTTTGGTGGGGGGAGCAATAAGGGTTAAGTGACTTGCCCAGGGTCACACAGCAAGTGTCTGAGGCTGAATATGAACTCAGGTACTCCTGAATACCGGGCCAGTGCTTTATGCCCTGCACCACCTAACTTCCCCCTGGTGTCTTTTGTTAATGTTATTTGTCTAAGGTCCCAATTGCTTAAGTCAATAAACATTTACTAAGCATTCACCATATGCTAAGAAGGTTAGCTAGATGGCACAGTGGATAGAGTCCCAGCCTGGAGTCAGGTAGACTTATCTTCCTGGCTTCAAAATTGGCTTCAGACACTTATTGGCTGTGTGACTCTGGGCAAGACACTTGCCCTATTTGCGTCAGTTTCCTCATCTATAAAATGAGTTGGAGAAGGAAATGGAAAGTCACTATAGTTTCTTTGCCAAGAAAAGCCCATATAAAATCACAAAGAGTCAAGTATGACTGAAAAATAACTGAATATGGGGGCAGCTAGGGGGCGCAGTGAATAAGGCACTGGCCCTGTATTCAGGAGGACATGGGTTCAAATCCAGCCTCAGACACTTGACACTTACTAGCTGTGTGACCCTGGGCAAGTCACTTAACCCTCATTGCCCCACAAAAAGAAAAAAAAAGAATGAAAGAAAAGAAAGAAAGTAAAAGAAAAATAACTGAACAAAAAAAATATGCTAAGCACTGAGGATATAAATACAAACAAGCCAAAGGGATTGTCCTTGCCCTAAATAAGCTTATTATTATTGCTCATCCCTTGTTTTTGAAGAGGACCAATGACTTCATGGGGTGATGTATTGATTCCTCTGTGAATTGGATTGAAGGAAGGATTGTACAAGGTCACCAGCCTCACTCACTCTCTTCCACAGTCATCAAAGTGCAGTGGCAAGACAAAAGTCAAGATGCCAGGTGATGGCTTGGGATGCAGTTAATGATGTTATCATATTTCATGTCCTACCAAGCTCTAAAAGCCCCACAGTACCTGCTTCAGCTTCCATCAAATTGTGCTTATCCACCCATTCCATGAGGGAAAATCTTCACATGCTTGAGGTAGACATCCCCCTGCCTCACCAACAGGTTGGAGACCTGTTAGTTACCCTCAACCTGGCTTAGCCCATCAGTCAAGATGGTTTTACCAGGGTGTGGCTGGTCAGGAGCTTACACTGCAATGGAGGAAGTTGTTATGTGAAAGGCAGCTAAAAAACAGGGGGTAGGTGAAAAGGAACCCATGATTATGAAGCTTGCAGGGTCAGAAGTAGAGCTATGAGAGGAATGAAGGATGAATGGCTGAATTCTTCCTTAAAATGGAGGTTTGTAGAATAACTCACCAAAGGGAGAAGGTACTGCAAGACTAGAAGGATTTCCCAGAGTGAGAAGAGAGCTGAGGCCTAGTGGTAAAGTCTAGACAGTCAGAAACAGAACCAAGAGGCATGGACGGCACTGAAAGGTTAAGTGACTTATGGGATGACAGGATCATAGCTCTAGTAATAGAGGCATCATAGAGATCTTTGAGGAGAAGGGAAGGGAAAGGAAAGGATAAGAATAAGAATTTATTAATAGCCTACTATGTGCCAGGTGCTGTGGTAAGTGCTTTAGAAATATTTTGTCGTTTTAACCTTATAATAATCCTGCAAGGTAGGTGTTATTATCTTCATTTTATAGTTGAGCAAACTGAAGCAAATGGAAGCTAGGTAACTTTCCCAGGGTCACATATCTACTAAGTGTCTAAGGTCATTTTCCAGTTGAGGAAGCTGAGTAATAGAGAGATAAAATGATTTGCCCTGAGTCACATAGTCAATAAATATCTGAGGTGATATTTGAAACCAGGTTTTCTTGAATGTAGGTCCATTGTCCTATCTATTGTTACTGTTGTTAGAAGTTTAAAACTGAAACAGAATTTTGATAGTTAACTGTATGGAAGTATTTAAAAATATGTTATGAAATTAATTGTACATAGACTGAATGGTTCAGTATTACATAAGAAATATTTATCTTTTTAGAATTTGTAAGCCTTATATTAATTAACCCACCTGTGGCTCCAAGAAGCTGCAGCATGCTAGTGGTCATATCCCAGTAAAAACCATGTTGGCAGATGGGCAAAACCATGTTGAGGATAACCAATAGGCCTCAAAATTGTTAGTGATTTAGGGGGATGTCTACTCCAAGCATGTGATGACATCCCCTGGGGGAAAATGGCAGTGAGAATAATTTTTTCCAACAGTCATGAAGCTGAAGCAGGTGCTGTGGGGCTTTTAGAGTTTGTTCAGGCATCAATGACACTGACACTAAGGTCATCCACTGAACCCTGGCCCATCACCAGTCATCTTGATTTTTGTCTTGCCACTGGACTTTGATGATTGTGGAAGAGAGAAGGAGGCTGATAACTTTGTGTAGCTCTACCTTGCTTAAACCCAATTCATCTGCAAGTCAAGACATCAACCATCATCCATTATTGTACCTCAACATCTCAGTGTCCCCTTTGAAAATGAAGGATTGGGGGCAGCTAGATGGTGCAGTGGATAAAACACTGGCCCTGGATTCAGGAGTACCTGAGTTCAAATCCGGCCTCATACACTTAACACTTACTAGCTGTGTGACCATGGGCAAGTCACTTAACCCCCAATTGCCTCAGCAAACTAACTAAGTAAATAAATAAAAATAAATTTAAAAAAAGAAAATGAGGGATGAACAACAATCAATTGGTTCACTTTAACTAACACAACCACATTTACTAAGAATCAAGGATAATTTACAATCTAATACTATGTAGCACCTTTATAGAGTATTTTATATAGAGCTCTTTCTAATCGAGTTTGCTCATTTATGTTATGCTATAGATGCTAAAAACTAACTATTTAGATGTGATACAAAAATATTTAAGTGCCCCTATGGCATATGTTATAACCACTTTTCTATGTACCTAATACTTTATCTTTCTAGTTATGTCTTAGTATGAAATTCATGCTACTAATTTTCATAATTTTATTAGAAGTAACATCTCATTGTTGACAAGATTGGAATCTATCATATGTGTTTAAGTAAAAGGGATGTTACTTAGGGTTAACAGTGGATAGGACACTAGATGTAGTATCAGGCAGTTCTGTGATTCTCAGTTTTTTTCAGCTGGGAAAAGATGGACTGGATAATCTCTAATGCCTTTTCTAGCTTTAAATATCTGTTTTCTGTTACTACAAGTTCATTTCATAACAACATATTAGTGGGTAAGTAAGAATATTTGAAAGGTTTTTACTAAAAGAATGGGGTCAATTTTCTTATAATTTTGTGTAGTGGAAGAAATATTTACCAACATAGTCTGCCATGTAGACTGAGCTAATTATTTTCTATAAAAGGTATTGAAACTGTATTTGAGATTTGGTTGGCTTAGGAGACTAAGGCTTCAACTTCTGGTCATCTAAGACTACAAAAATCCCGACCAGATGATTTCAGGAAAACCTGGAAAGACTTACATGAACTGATGTATAGAGAAGTGAACAGAACCAGTAGAACATTGTACCCATTAACCGCAATATTTCTCGATAAAGAGCTGTGAATGACAGTTCTCAGCAATACAATGTTCCAAGAAAATCCCAAAGGACTAATGATGAAGCATACTATCCGCCTCCAAAGAAAGAACTGATATTGATTGAACATAGACCGAAGAATGATATTTTTCAGTTTGTTTCATTTTTTTTCTTTTATTCAAGTTTTTTTGTACAAAATGATGAATATGATAATGTTTTACATATTTGTACATGTATATGTTGAAACTTATGATCAGCCTCCAAAGAAAGAACTGATATTGATTGAATACAGACTGAAGTGTGCTATTTTTCACTTTCATTTTTTTCTTTTATTCAAATTTCTTATGCAAAATGATTAATACGGAAATGTTATACATAATTTCACATGTATAAGCTATATCTGTTACTGCTTCAGGGAAGGGGGAGGGGAGGGAGTGTTAGAATTTGGAACTCAAAATTTAAATTAAAAATGTTTTTTAAAAAATAAAATAAATCTACATGTTGACAAAAAAAGAAAATCTGACCCTGGCCCATGTGGAGTTAAGACCTTTCAGATTCATTGGATAGCCCAAAGTCCAGAGAATCACTGCACCTTGCTCTGCTGACCAAAAGCTAGTCTACCTTAATTAAGTATTGTATCCTTTCTCTGATATGACTAAGTAAACTTCCTTTTGTTAATTGCTCAATGACCTTTAAGTATTAAATTTCATTCTAATTCCAAAACTGAAGCACCAGACAGGCCTGGATCAGTCCCAGTCCATTAATTACTCTTTCCTTTCCTTTTTTACATTCTCTTTACTCCAGTGTACTTTAATATTACCAACTTCTCTTCCGGATTCAAGTACTACTTGATCTCCAGGCTCTTTAACAAAATATTTAATGCATACTGTGAGGAATAAGTTATCCAAATACCATCACTGTGTCATAATAGTAACTCACTTTTACATAGCACTTTAATGTTTCAAAATGCCATACATATATTAATTCATTTGACTACTTACAATCCAGTGAGGTAAGTACTATTTTGGATACCAGTTCCCATATCTGAAAGTGAATGGGTTGGGCTACATGACTTCTATGGTTCCTTCTCCTATAAATTTATTACAATATTTTTGTTATTATATGGATGAAGAAACTGAGGCTCATAAAGTGATTTACCTATGGGTCAAATAATAAATAAGAGCGAGAGGCAGGATTTGAATTCCATATCTTCTAAGCTCTACACCCAACGCTAGCCACTATTCTATGCTGTCATTCATTATAGCTAAATCATAGCTTTGCTGAAATAGGGACAAATCTGACATTGAATTATAGTCAGATGGGTAAGGTATTTAGAAGCCCAGGCCTGGATCATCTTATGTATCTTATATGGCAAGAACATATAGACTGAAAAATGATTGAACAGATATAACTACGTGTATAAGCATCCCTATAGCCCAAAAAGGTTCATTTGAAAGTCATCTCCCCATTCAAGAAGAACAATTTTCTCTAGACTTCTGACTATTTATAGAAAGACCTTTACATGAGCAAACTAATTAATAAATGGGATCAATTTCAAGGTATTTTTTCTGGTTCATCACCACTTAATCATTCAATTTTAAAAACATTTTAAAGGCCAAGTCTAAAATAGATTTGCACCCACGCCCCCAATGTGAATTTTTCATTCTTTACAGCATGCAGTCAGTACTGTATAATGACCTTTTCTCTGTTTGGAACAGGGATTAGAATAATACATTTGACCCTTTATAGTCACCTGGGAGAGATGTTAGTCTCCATGTTCAATAAACTGAAATATGTCTCAAGTGTCCCAAGGTTAAGGCCGTGACTTTAAACTATTTAACACTGAGTACCACACTGATTCACTTAATCAGACTCTCAGCTTTATTTTTTATTAGATTGAATTATATATACTTTATCAGAACAATTTCTTCTCCCCATACAATTAAGGGAAATATTTTACATTCCAAACAAAGCAAGTTAACCTGGACACATTGTGCATTATAACAAAATTTATAGCTGCATAAATAGCAGTGTAAACTTACAGAAAGACTAGTAATTATAGTGCCATTGATGGTCTTTGTTGCTTTAATTCTGAGGCAGCCAGAATGATTAAACTGAATCTTAATCGACTTCTCCATTAAAAATGCTGGCAGAGAAGCGCCTTTAACCTTTCCCATTGATTGAACACAACAATCACCATTCAATTATAATGCAAAAGGACATTTGTTATAATGTAGAAAAGATGCATGAGCCATTTCCTTTTACTCAAGACAATCAATGAGATGACTCTTACCTCTTCGAAGGTGAGAAGACTCTACCTGGAAAAGTGGTAAAGTCAAATCCAAAATGAAAGGAACCAGCATTTGAAGCTGAAACAAATATTGAGTCGATTCATTAGGAACAAATGTCTGTTATTATTACTTAGCATAGTCACACCTTTAATTTATCTATTACCTTTCCTCCACCCGACCAAGGGAACAGATATGAAGGGTTTAATGATGAATAAATAACAGCAGCTCCTAAGTCTTTTATATGTGGGCTCTCAATACAAGTTTATAAACTAAAATAAAAGCAATGATTGTGATCAGAATCATAGAATTTTGGAGCTGGAGAGGACCATAGAGATAGTCTAATTCAACCTCTTAATTTTATAGGTGCAAAAACTAAAACCTAGCAACTTCTCCAGGATCAATCATGTCACAAAAATAACTTGTGGAAGAGCTAGGTCTACAACTGGGTTACCCTAACAGCATGTCCAAGGTTCTATTAAATAAACACAACTTTACCTTGGGTTGTAGAATATCACACATACTCATGCATGAAAACTATGTTATTATATATATATATATATATATATATATAAAATATTTAATAATAATAAATTGAACCTGTGTTTTTGCTGGTACTAGGAACACCTAGTAAAGAAAGTCCCTCCACCAAGGAAGATAAAGAACTGTTCTTCACTTATAGACTTAAAGAATTATGTTGGATACAGAGAACTCAAATCACTTGCCCAGAAAGGGTCACATAAGGGTCAGTATGTGTTAGAGGTAGGGTATGAGCCTGGTTCTTCATGATTCTAACATAAATTTTCCATCCATTGTACCAGAGATGCCAGCATAAAACAAGAACACGCTTACATGCAAACACATATACAAACATGTGTGCAGACATGCACATGCAGACATATTTACATATGCATATATAAAATGGCAGCCTAACATATTAGGGTTCTACACATACATACATATATATGCATATATACACATATATATGCCTAACATTATGCTTAATACATGTTGCCTAATATATGCATATGACCTATTTATACATGGTTGTATATAAAGAAAGAGAAATGACACAGAAAACTGGACTTGGAGTCAGGGACACTTGGAATCAAGCCTTGTCCTTGAAACATGGCTATTTGACCTTAAGCAAATCATACAGATAAAACCTTTTCAGCAACTCTCTAAGATTCTAAATTGCAGAGAAATTGTGACCTACATTGGTGCAGAGAGATTTCTCACTAAGGAGTTCCTTATACCAATGAAATCACTGGTCCAGTACCTAGTCACAATCCACACATGCATAAGCATGTATGCATGCATGCATGCATGCATGTATGCATATGTGTGTAATGTAATATTGTGTAATACACATACACAACAAATGTAGCATTTCCCATTATGATGGAGGATATCCAATGTAGACTTCAAGACAAAGAAGGATGTTCTATAGATGGTGAAGTCCCCCAGATACACTCACTTATAAATGACATCGTGCTAAATATATAAACTCCCCTTCAAATTGCAGAGCCACCTCGTAGAGGTCTTCAATGATTCAAAAGAGTTTGGCCTGTCCATCCATAGAGGAAAAACCAAGTGGATGAAGAATGATGTCACTGCCAAGATTTTAACATAATATTTGGACTGATACCCTATAGAGCTTGTCCATCAGTACATATTTCCAAGAAGTTTTAGCACGTGTAGTAGCCATACACTGGTAAAACATATCAATAGATAGGCTAAACCAGGTTGAAGGTAACCAATAGGCCTCAAACCTGTTGGTGAGTTGGGGGCATCTCTACTCCAAGCATGTGAAGATTTTCCCCAGTGGAATGAGAGGATGATAATAATTTGTACCAACAGCCATGAAGGAGGTTGAAGCAGGCACTATGGGAGTATTTAGAGCTTGATCAAGCATTGAAGATGCCAAGATCATATACTACATCATGAGCCATTACCAGTCATTTTAACTTTTACCACTGGACTTCAGTGACTCAGGAAGAGGGAGTACAGATGATGACATTGCAAATCTCTGCCTCACTTAAATTCAATTCACACACAAGTCAAGAATCACCTGTAATGTCATTGGTCCTTTTCAAAAACAAAGGATAAACAATATTAGCATATATATATATGTGTGTATATATATATATATCCAGGATAAGCAATGCAGATGTATCTCTTCTGTATCTCAGATTGGATCCAGAGTTGAATAAGAGGAGGCTAGTGTAGGCTTCATTTTATTTAGAAATTTGGAAGGTTCCTTTAATTACTACCCTAAAACATACTTTTAAAGAAAAAACCTATCTTTTAAGGATGAACATTCTACCAGAGTTGATATATGGCAATGAGACATGGAACATAACTATATCTAAAGAATTAAAAAATGAGTTTCACGGGGCAGCTAGATGGCACAGTGGATAGAGCACCGGCCCTGGAATCAGGAGTACCTGAGTTCAAATCCGGCCTCAGACACTTAACACTTAACTAGCTGTGTGACCCTGGGCAAGTCACTTAACCCCAATTGCCTCACTAAAAAAAAAAAAATGAGTTTCACAAAGAAGGTAATGACTATGTGCATGATGTTTGTGGGTAGGCAGCAACTATATAACCAGTAAGGAACTCTGAAAATCAGAAGTAAAATATATCATCACAGAATTATGTGATAGGAAGAAAATATGTGCTGGTCACTTGGAAAAATGAGAAATGACAAGTAAACAGTGAGAGTACTTCATTAGTGCCCTTGCAATGTCAGGGGAAAGAGAAGCATTCTCAGTGGGTTCTCTGCAGTGAACTCAGAGAAACACATGGGAAAGAATATCACTGAATATACAGCCATGTATGGATTATGATCCATATCACCAAAAAGAACTTCTGTATTGATGAGATCACAGGTCCATTTGAGTATTTGAATGCTAAATGAATCATATGAAGAAAACAGCTATTTAATGCAGTAGGAGTAGAGCATGTTGCAGTGGAAACAAAACTGGATTTTCAGTTAGAGGACTTAGTTTTGATTCCCAACTCCATGACTGTGACCTGGGGGTGAAGTCACTTAAACTCTCTGGGCCTCAGGTCCCTCATCTGTTAAATGAGGGAATTGGACTCAATAATCTCTAAAGTCCCTTCTAGCTCTAAATCTCTGATCTCATGAATAACTAGACTTGGATTATTAGATCCAGATTCTAAAATGTAAAACTTTAGCAAATGATTTGTTTTAGGATATATTCGGGGTATCAGTGTTTTAATTACTTAGGGGCACATATGCATCTAATGATCATGCTTGTTAAATTGTCTAAATATACATTTTAATCATTTTAAAAGAAGATTGTTAGATACATAATGATTACTTTGTGTTCTCTAAAGCAACTGTTTAAACACAATATACACTTAGTCACATATCCCCCGTATGCCTCTTTAAAGAGTCAGCTGGTAAGTTCAACAGATGGCAATATATGGGATATTCTTTAAGTAAATAAGTTGCAGTCTGGCAAAATAGTAAAAATGACACTGAAGATACACAATACACACAACACCAAATACAATTTTCTACGGTTAGAGACAGGTTTTATTTGAAATGCTCATTTCTTAATCACCAAATTAATGGTAAATGTACAAAATTGTGCATCCAAACAAGGTTGGAGAAAAATTAAAAATGAAGAACCCAATACAAGTATAAACATTCATTTGATTGCTTAACTGCATTTGCAACTGTGTACAATTTTATAACTAATCATCTCATTTTCAGTGGAAATTTTGGCCCATATCTATATACAATGATTCTGACCCTTTTGGCTGAATAAAATAGTTCATACAGTCATACTAGTTTCAAACAGATACACACAAACACACACACATAAACACATACCACACATACACACAGTTCATATTGCCAGCCTTGCGTATTCAGAGGTCCATGCTAATTTGTGACCTCAAATGAATATTTAAACAGCTCCACTCTGTATCTATAAATTAGCTCCATTATCTTTTTTTCTTAAGTAAAAATAACCTCAGTTATGAATCACAGGTGAAGTTCTAATTTTGAAAAGGCTGTCATCATTTTTTTAATCTAATACAATGCTACCTTTTTAGCCAATCTATGAAAAATATAATTTTTCATGTTAATATTTCTGAAATATTTGTTTCTACAGAAACTTATTTCTATGTAACACATTTTAAAAGTAAAAGCAAGGGAGACAACTCATCTGAAACAGAAAATAAAAATATCAATATTTTGATACTTTGAATTTAATTGAAAAATAGGCTAGCCATAAGAATATTTCTTAGAACTTCATACACATTCAACACTTTAAACATTTTCTGAGTATTTACATATATTTCCCTATATCTAGAACTAGAGCTTTTTCCCCTTCACAAAAGTTCTTGAGTTAAATAAGATACCCTCCTTTTTTAAGGATAAGAGAGGTGATAAACAGAGATTTAAGTTCAATATCAAAGTCAATACTTATTTGTTAAATGTCTTTGAGTCAAGCACTATTGAGGTGTATAGAGAACACACTGAATGAGCCATTCAAAGAATGGAACCTACAGTCAGCTTGAGGAGGACCATAATTGTCTGGAAAAAGAATATGCTCAAGTGAGGGGTTATCGTTCAAGAGGTAGGGTACCATGAACTTTGGTCATATCATTTCACTTTTCCAACCCTCAGCTTCCTCACCTATTTTTATTTACAAGAGATAGGGGGGAACCAGATCAGGAGATCATAACCTTTTTTTGGTTTGGCAGTATGAATGGAACCTGTGCACTCCTGAGAATAATGTTTTTAAATGCATAAAATAAAAAAACAAAACAGGATTACAAAGAAAAACAATTGAATTGAAATATGGTTATCAAAATATATATTTTAAAAAGCTGGGGCAGCTAGGTGGCACAGTGGATAAAGCACCGGCCCTGGATTCAGGAGTACCTGAGTTCAAATCTGACCTCAGACTTTTAACACTCACTAGCTGTGTGACCCTGGGCAAGTCACTTACCCTTCATTGCCCCTCAAAAAAAAAAAAGAATTCTTGAACAAGATGAGTGAATGAATGAATGAATGAATGAACTAATGAACAAACATTTATTAAGTGATTACAATGTGTCATGTTCTGTGCTAAGCATTGGGGAGTAAAATATAAAAGCAAGACAGTCTAATACCATTAACAATCCTGCATTCTATAAGGAGGAAACCATGTATATAGGGCAGTTGGCAGAGACACATCTTTTGGTTTGAGAAGTCACAGAGCTGGTGAGTGGATGCACAGGGGAGACATTAGAAATTCCCTTTCTAATAGAGATGACAATATTGGTTTTATTATGGTTCCAGAACTGAAAATTAGAAGTATGGAGAAGGTCGCATATATTAGGAAGCATGACAAGGAAGGTCGGTAGTCTAGATGGAAGTGGTAGCTAAGGTGCATGACAAGAAAATAGCTGGGTTGGAACATAAAGTATGCCTGGCACTAGCTAGATACAATAGATCATCTAGCTCTTACAAGTCACCAATCAGAGCAGTTAAGACCCTGAAGGAGTTCTAGAACTGAGACAGTTCAGTCCCCTTGGAACATGCAAAACTAATGGTAAGGTCCAGTAGTCATTAGGGTAGCTTGCACAATAGATGGCAAGAACATCACCAGAGTGGATAATCTATAAGCTTTCCTCAAGCTTTATATCCTATGACTCAACAAACTTACATATCTTGCCTGGTATCACTCAGCTAGTTACTGGAAAATAAAGGAATAAAACCCAAACCAAGACTTCTTCTGCTTAATTCTATCTAAGTGCTCTTCCCACTAGATTCTTTTGTATCTTTAAAAAGGTATGTGTGTGTGTGTGTGTGTGTGTGTGTGTGTGTGTGTGTGTGTGAGGGTGGGGATCTTGCATTGTTTTAGCTAGAGTAACATTCGACATTACCACTAATATAAATGTACGCCAAAAGGTACATATTTGTTATATCCATTAATCTGTGTATCTTTGTGTATATATGCATATGCATACATATGTCTACACACATGCATATGAATACATATGTGTATATTGTACACAGATGTGTACTCATAAATATGTATATTCAATACATATATATGTATATGTATGTATATATATATATATATACATCTATACTTATGTGAGTATATATTCATACACACAAATTCATGTGTATACACAGCCATTAAATGGATACTTTATAAGAAGCATACTGTTTTTACTTTCAATGAACTTATGTATTTCATTTAACACAGCACATTTGCACATTAATAACATGAGTAATGATATGCTAATAAAGCATACTTTAAAAGCACTGTTTCAAAGGGATTTTTTTCAGAATAAAGAACTAGAATCAAATAATGTGTTTATTATAATAGTCTTCTATTTTATTCTCTGAGGTTCAAATGGCAGTTCACTCAAAGGGGAATATACAATTACCCTGTCCCATTCCTTTTGGGGCAGCAGGGTGGTACAGTGGATAGAGTACCTAGCCTGAAGTCATGAAGACTCATCTTCCTGAGTTCAAATCTGGACTCAGACATTTCCAAGCTGTGTGACCCTAGGCAAGTCACTCAACCCTGTTTGCTTCAGTTTCCTCACATGTAAAATTCGTTAAAGAAGGAAATGGTAAAACATTCTATTATCTTTGTCAAGAAGACCTTAAATGGAGTCAGGAAGAGTTGGGCACAGCTGAAACAAGTGAACAACAACAAAAACCATTACTAATGTTCATGTAGGAAGTATCACCAATTCCTCCATGATGACAAGTGGTACTCATTTCACACCATGTAGGATGCTGATTACTAGGGACTCCATGAAAGACATACCAAAGTTGTAATAATGGCCCAAAGAGTTTGTCTGAAGCAAGACTACTTTTAGAGATCTCATGATTTTCCTTTTAAAAGGGAGAAGCCTCCACCTAGTTGAGGGACTCTAGTTCTCACTATTAAGGTGAAGGGCAGGGGAAGGTAATAGGCAACTACTTTAATAGCACCTATATGTGTCGGATAATATATCAAATATCTCATTTGATATTAAAATACTTGATGTCAAGAACTGAATGTAGATGACTGGGCCAGAAGGCATAATATGTGTTATAGAGTTGACAATTCTGAGCCAAAAACAAATATTCACTATCAAGAAAAAGATTAAAGGATACCAAGCATAGGGTGATTATGTAATGCTAGGATTTTTACAGGGCACAACCTGGAAGCATCACTGCAAGTGTCCATTCACCCCCTCCTCACCAGATCATAGAACTAATTCAGAGCTAGAAGGGAACCTTAAAGGTCTTCCAGGCCAACAGTCTAAGTTAGGGATGATGACAATAAAGCCCTATAAAATGAAGTGATTTTCCCCAACAAGTAGTAAAGGGCAAGAACAGAATTTGAACCCAGGTCCTATGCCTTCCACATCCAGTGCTCTTTCCACAATACCCAAGTTTAGTCTTTGAATAAATGATAAGGGGCAGTTAGGTGGTATAGTGGATAGAGCACTGGCCCTGGAGTCAGGAGGACCTGAGTTCAAATCTGGCATCAGACACTTATCACTTACTAGCTGTGTGACCCTGAGCAAGTCACTTAACCCCAATTGCCTCACCAAAAAAAGAAAGAAAGAAAAAAATGAATAAATGATAAAATGTTTCTGTGGATGTAGCAAAGGAAACTAAGCAGAGACACAATGATTTATCCAATAACCATTTGTGAGAGGATTTTTAATGATACTTTATAACTGACAAAGATAAGGGAATGTTTGTGAAGCTAGTCGATGGGGCAGTAGCAGAAAAATATCAAAATATCAAAACGAACAATGAACACATCTTTGACTTAGAGAAGTGGAGATATCAACAATTATGTTACAGTTTAACATTGACTAAAACTGATGAATAGAAGAGGGACTAGTAGACTTGAGAAAGGACTTGAAAGCCACTTATTCTCTCTCCAACCAGAATATGACCTTAAAGTAGGTTTAGAGCCATAACATTAGCACAATGCCTTAAACAGAAGTCCTTAATAACTGTTGAATTGAATTGAAGTAGGAATTTTCTATACTTGTTTTTTTGAAGAGACCGTCCTCGGTGGAAACTTTCTGTTGTTGTTCATCCTTCAATCTAAAAGAGGACCAATGACATCATGAGGATGATATCTTGACTTCCTCATGAATTGGATTTAAGTGAGAAAGAGCTGTGCAAAATCATCAACTTCATTCTTTCCTCCAGAGTCATGAAGTCCAATAGCAAGACAAAAGTCAAGAGACAGGCAATGACCCAAGATGCAGTGGGTAAACATGACCTTTCTAAATTAAAGTAATTTCCCAGGCTTCAGTTTGTGTGAGGCAACACCCATTTAATGACTAAAGGCTAGGTAAGAACTGAGACAAAAGATGTCCTAATTTTCCATCATAAGAAATATAAAAGTGTATTAAATTTGTTAAAGCCTAATCCATTGGAACTAGTAAGGAGGTGAAAAAGGCCATGAAAGCTTTTTTTAAATGGTAAGAAAAGAAGATTTACCCAAGTCTCAAAGTTGAAGAAACATTTTCCCTCAAATGCCTTAATATATGTTTACACATGGACATGTGTGTGTGTGTGTGTGTGTGTCTGCTCATACAGACACAGAGACAGAGACAGAGAGTTATCTTTTTTCTCTTCTCGTCTAATAACTTCGCTCTTTCTTTTTTTTTATTTTTTGCAGGGCAATGAGGGTTAAGTGACTTGCCCAGGGTCACACAGCTAGTAAGTGTCAAGTGTCTGAGCCCGGATTTGAACTCAGGTCCTCCTGAATCCATGCAAGTGTCCATTGCACTACCTAGCTGCCCCAACTTCTCTCTTAATGAATTGTTTAAACACACTCCAGCAACAAACGAACCAACAGGACCCTAGGAACTTATCTTTACTACTTTTGTCATATATGCACTTGAAAAACACTCCCAGCATATTCTAGTTTTCACTTCTGTTTTCTACTTTTATACCTTTACGTGTGTGTGTGTGTGTGTGTGTGCATGCACAAACCAGAAACTCTTTGCTCTTCTCCATTTCATGAAACAACCTTATTCATCTTTAAGAATTCTGAATACATTTCTATGTGCAAATTACATGTGATCATCTATGCTAAATGGAAGTAGATGGCTCTGTTGATAGAATGCCAAACTTGGAGTCAAAGTTTTTATCCTGCCTCAGTTTCCACATCTATAAAATGGAAATAATAATAGCTCTTATAACACAGGGTTGTTTTTAATATCCAGTAAGAAAATACATGTGAAGTACTTTGTAGATTATATAAAAACAAAATATGCCAATAAAATTATATTTTTAAATGGAAGAAAAATGAAGTTGAGGAAAAGAGATGAACCTGACACACAGAAGAACATATAGAAGAAATTTGTGCTTCATTCAGTAGAATTTGGAAAGCATTAAGGGACATATTTTCAAGGCATGTTAGAAATGGGAGGATATTAAAAGATGCAAAACATAAAGTATTATTGCTTTTTAACTGGAAAGTAAGAAGATATCAATCACTACTAACCCATAAGCTATCTTCTCTATGAAATCCTCAGAATGGTCTAAGGAGATATTGAGCAACTCCTTTATGAGTATAAGTTTTGCATTCCAAAGTAAATGAACCTTGATGACAGAAGGCACAGAGAGGATTTAAGAATCACAGATCTTCCAAAAGAATATGACAAAGACAAACCAAAATAAAAACAAAACAAAACAAACAACAAAATAAACAAACCAACAATTGAATGCTATTCTGAAGGAGATAACACAAAAAGTGTCTCAGAATTTTTGAATAGATAACAAAGCACTGACAACCAATCAACCAGAAATTATTCAAGGATTACTATGGGCCAGTCACCTTGTAAAGTGCCAAGAATGCAAAGCCAGAGAATAAAAGTACCTGTCTTCAAGACACTTGTATTTTAACCAGAGAGACAATATTGATCTCCTATAAGGCCTTATAACTGACTGCCAATACAGTGGACAATTTTCTATTTAAAGTTTGCAAAAGTGCTTGATATGCATTATCTCACTTCTGTACAATATCCCATGTGGGTAAGCTACTAAAAGCTATTATCCTGATTTTATATATAAAGAAATTGATGCTTATGGGGAATAAGTGAGTAGCCTAAAGTTGTACAAATAGTATCAGGCATGGAATTTGAACCCAGAACGCACCTACCTTTAAGTTGTATACTCCTCCATTGTTGTTCTTGAATCTAGCCTGACTGATTTATTGAAGTGCCTGTTCTGATCCCTTCAATACTTCATATCTGGTTCTACTTCCTCCTTCCTATCTCCACACTGTGTTGGTGAAAAACCACGGCTTGGATCAGGTGAATTCTTCTTATGATGCTTTCACTTCTGTTTCCTTCTTCAACACAATCACACACGGGATATGATAATGACTGCAACTGATGATCCCCCCCAGCTGCCCAGGGAGCTGGGACAATCCTGCTCAGCCATAAGATTGTTTGCTTCTTTGATAAATTTTGAAAAATTCTAAGAGGCCTACTTTCCTACAAATCCCTTTTCAACTGCTTTGCCACAGTACCCAAATTACATACTTCTGACATTACTCCTTTGGCACCCTTTTTAGTTCACTCCATTAAGATAGAATATTAAAAATGTAAATATGTTACCTGGAAGGGGATATTACCCCTTAGCATGACCTTATGTATTAGATTATGGAAATTATCAGCTAGAAAGCAGCAGGGCACTGGTAGGGGCTAAGGGGAAACAATTAAAACAAAACTGAAAAATTCTGATATGAATAGACAAAAAAGGGAGGAAGAAGTAAAAGGAAATGATAGGAATTTATAAATACTATCTTATAAAGACTATCTCTAGTTTAAAAGAGAGGAAAGTATTTTCTAGGTTGTCAGATATTTTCATAGAGAGTGAGAAAGTTTCAAGGAGACATTTTGTTGCATTATATCTCTCCCAACTGTAATTCTTATTACTTTCTTATTTACTATTTTTATAATAAAATTACCAAATTATGTTTGTCAACTTTCCAGTGACTGCACAGGAAGGGACTGTGAGCAGACATTCTCTGTTTCTGCTGAGAAATAGACAATATATTATTATTTTGGAGGGATTTAAGTCACACACTAGCAAAAGTTGCCTAACTGTGAAAGGAGTGACATTTTGGAGACTGTATAATCTCTTTGGGGGAAAAATTTAAGATGGTTTGACAACCATTTTTTTGGGGGGGCAGTTGATGTCAATTCAAGAAAGGATATTTCTCTATTTGTCACAGACATTTATTTATAAAGAATTCTGTGATGTGGAAGTGCTTGGCTAGGGAAAGATAGGCCATAGGGCTATATCCTGGCATCTAGGTTATCAAATAACTGTAGAGCTGTTATCCAAGGCTTCAGAAATAGAGCAACTGGAACTTATTGCCTATTTGATAGAGCTAAGGCTCTTTCAGATTGTAAAGCTGTTTGATCTGTTCACACAAACCCAAAATAATTATCTTCCTCTGTTATTAACTAATTTGCTAAGTTTAGATGTTAGGTGTGTGATCAAAAAATAATAATCAATTAAGATAGCAAATGCCATTTGTCTGCTCTTCCATAACCTACAAGCCACTTTCTCAAACCAGTTATTTATGGCATAATTTCTTAGAATGTTATTGGCTCATTACAAAGACCCCATCTGACTATTAGGAGATGGATATTCCCATAAAACTTTTAATATGGTAGGTAGTGGCCTGAAAGTGAAAAAGGAATATTTCTTTAGGATTTATATTTGAAATGACATGGTCTGAAAGGAAGTAGGCAAATGGGTGAGGTAGAGATCTATAATCTCCACCCATTCCTACATTATTAAGGTTGTAGATGTAAAAGGAGTTCCTATAATCAACTATAGAGCTAGAAAGGATTTTAGAGGTAATTGAGTTTAACTCCCTCATTTAATGGAGGAGGAAACTCAAGCACAGAGTATAAAGGATTTGCCCAGGAGCACACAGATAGAAAGCGTATAAGGCATGACTCAAACCCAAGTCTTCAGGACTACATGTATAGCACTTTATTTGCTTTAAAACAGGGACATACCTTCATAAATAAACTTAAGTATACTTTTCACCATATATATACACATATATATATATATACATATATATATATTTTTAGTGAGGCAATTGGGGTTAAGTGACTTGCCCAGGGTCACACAGCTAGTAAGGGTTAAGTGTCTGAGGCCGGATTTGAACTCAGGTCCTCCTGACTCCAGGGCCGGTGCTCTATCCACTGCGCCACCTAGCTGCCCCTCACCTTATATATTATGAACATGTGAATCTACTTCTTCCCCAGCGGAGTGGGACTATACCCATTGGTACCATGTTGAGACAATTCCGTTTTCGGGGAGCTCATCAGATTGATTCTAATAATAATTTCCCTGACCCTTTACAGAAGTTATACTTTTAGCATAGTAGTTTCTGAGTGCAGTGGCTAAACTAGAGAACTATTCGAGTCTTCATCAGAACAATGATTCATTTTTTCCTTTTATTTGGTTTCTGGTCCAAATGTTGTTGTTGTTGTTGATGATGATGATGATGTTTAGGAGGGATTAGAATTCAAAGATAGTACCAAGGCACCTGTCCTTGGATATTTGCTCCTTGCTGCCAAGTACCATAATGGATTCTAATAAAGACTATTTATTTGATACTCACAGACCAGGCAGGCTGAGAAGAAGCCAAATCATCCCCCAGGCCATGCTGTAGTTTGAACAGTGTATCCTGGAAGCAGTGTTACACTTTAAGAAAGAGTTAAAAGCCAAGAAATAGTAAGTCAGGATGAGTAGGCAGAGAAAGCAAAAGACCATCGAAAACTCCTTTGGGGGAAAGGTAGACCACAATACACTCTCAGAAGAAGAAGATTATAACAGGGTCAAAGCTCCAACATCCAAAGCTTCCAAGAAAAATATGAACTGGTCTCAGGCCATGGAAGCTCTCAAAAGGGACTTTAAAGAGAAAGTAGGAGAGATAGAAGGAAGATGTAGAGAGAAGTAGGAAAGAATGGAAAGAGAAATGAGAGCAATGCAGGAGAGCCATGAGAAAAAAGTCAACTGTTTGAAAAGCCAAATGGAAAAGGAGATTAAAAAACTGTCTGTTGAAAATAATTGCCTAAGAATTAGGATTGAACAAATAGAAGCTAGTGACCTTAAGAGAAACCAAGGTGGGACAGCTAGGTGGCGCAGTGGATAAAGCATCGGCCTTGGATTTAGGAGTACCTGAGTTCAAATCCGGCCTCAGACACTTGACACTGTGGTAAAAAAATATGAAAGTTTTTTGACAGTCGGTTAGGATAACTGAAAGACGCCAGTTTTTCTTAAGGACCACCCTTTTGGGGAGGAGACCAACGGCATGTGTTACGCACGCGAGTCTGTCTGCTGCGCATGTCAGACTGCCTGCTATGCACTTGACTTCCGGGGTGCGAGCTTAAAAGACAAGGAGAGAATGGAAGTGGGGGCTTTTTCTGCTCTGCTGGTCTCCTGACTGCGCTGCACAGACGGTCTCTCTCTCTCTCCAAAGGTGGCCTTCGGGTTTGGTGAGTTTTTATAAGGAATATAGACTAAGCTTAGACTTAAGACAATTTGTATTGTGTTTCTACTTTCCTAGCCTTCTAATCAACATCACCTTGTGACTACCATAACAATAAAAGGTCTACCTAGAAACCCAAAAGCTTCTTCCATTTACTAGTCTGGGAGATAAATTAAGGGAAAGGTTAAGTAGGGGAGATTTATGATCTAATATCCAATTTTAAATCTCACAGTTCGGCGACCCTGAAGGGACCTTAAGGACCTTTCCACCCTCCCTAGTTTGGCCACAAGCCGGCTAATTCGGTGGATTTTCCAAATACTGCAACCCCCCCCCCCCACGGACTTTCCCTTTGTCTAATCTCCCTTAAAGACTTTAAGCCTCTAAAAGCCTTGTTTTAAAGGAAAAAGCCCCCACTTCCGTTCTCTCCTTGTCTTTTAAGCTCGCACCCCGGAAGTCAAGTGCATAGCAGGCAGTCTGACATGTGCAGCAGACGGACTCGCATGCGTAGCACATGCCGTTGGTCTCCTCCCCAAAAGGGTGGTCCTTAAGAAAACTGGCGTCTTTCAGTTATCCTAACCGACTGTTAAAAAACTTTCATATTTTTTTTACCACAACACTTACTAGCTGTGTGACCCTGGGCAAGTCACTTAACCCCTATTGCCCTGCAAAAAAAACAAAAAAGAGAGAGAAACCAAGACACAGTAAATCAAATCCAACTGAATGAAAAAATAAAGGGTTTTGTGAAATATCTCCTTGGACAAACAGCTGGTCTGGAAAATAAATCCAGGAGAGATAATTTGAAAATCATTGGACAACCTGAAAACCATGACCAAAACAGCTTAGACACCATCCTCCAAGAGATTGTGAGGGAAAATTGCCCTGATATTCTAGAAGCAGAAGGTAAAATAGAAATTGAAAGAATTCACCGATCACCTCCTGAAAGAGATCCTAAAAGGAAAACCTCCAGGAATATTATAGCCAAATTCCAGAACTCCCAGGTCAAGGAGAAAATATTGCAAGCAGCTAGAAAAAGAGAATTCAAATACTGTGGAGCTCCAATAAGGATAAAGCAAGATCTAGCAGCTTCTACATTAAGGGACCAGAAGGCATGGAATAGGATATTCCAGAGGGCAAAGGAACTGGACTACAGCCAAGAATCATGCACCCAGCAAAACTGTGTATAATCTTTCAGAGGAAAAAAATGGAATTTCAATGAAAAAGAGGACTTTCTGAATAGAAAATTTGACTTTCAAATACAAGACCCTGGAGAAGCATAAAAAAGTTAACAGGAAAAAGACTTCATGAGGGATATTAAAAGATCAAACTGTTTACATTCCTACATGGAAAGATAATACTTCAAACTCTAAGAAGTATCTCAGTAAGGAATTCACAGAAGACACAGGTCTGAACTGAATAAGAAGGGATGATATCGGTAAAGCAATTATGTTTTGTTCTTTATGGGGCAGACAGGGTGGTGTGTCTTATGTCTAGGGCCAGATTTGGGCTTGGGGCCTCCTGGGTCCATGGCTGGTGCTTTGTCCATTGTGTCATTTAACTAACCCATGATGACATCTTTAAATTAGGGTTGAGGTGTAGGAGGAATAGACTGGGGGAAGGGGAAGGGGAGAGATGTTCTGGGGAGAGGTAGTTCACATGAAGTAAATAAGAAAAAAAGCTTATGGAGGGGAGGGCAATAGGGGAAGGGAGTGAGGGAGTGAGTGATCCTTAATATCATCAGAATTGGCTCAAAGAAGGACTAATATACATACTCAAGTAGGTATAATAATATATTTTTGCCCTGAGGGAGGGAGGGGGGAGAGGGGAAGGAGGGAAGGACAAATTTGGGGAGAGAACAGTAAAAAGCAAAACACTTTCAAGGAAGGTGAAGATGTTCTGCATTACTGCACAAGTATGACATATTGAATTGCTTGATTTCATAGGGAGGGTTGAGGAGGGAGGGAGGAAGGAAAATTTAGAACACAGAATTAGCTCAAAGACCTTAATCTCATCAGAGTGGGCTCAAGGAGGGAATAACATTCACACACAATTGGGAGGAGAAATCTATTTAACCCTACAGGAAAGTAGGAGGAGAAGAGGATAAGGAGGGAAGGGTGAAAAAAGGGAGTGTAGAGCAGGGGAGGGGACAGTCAGAAGTAAAACACTTTTGAGTAGGAATAGGTTAATAGAAGATAGAAAATAGAGTAAATATCATAGCAAGGGAATAGGATGGAGGGAAATAGCTATGATGATTGTTTATAATGGCAAAATGTATACCTACTTTGCTGAGGTATTATGAAGAAAATTCTCTATCAAGTTGAAGGTACTATATACCGATTATGATGAACAGGATACTACAAAAAAAAAAAACTGGAAAGACCTACATGAACTGAAGCAGAGTGAAATTTACTGTATACAAAATAACAGCAATAGTGTAAGATGATCTGCTGGGAAGCATGTGGTTATTTTTAGCAAGACAATGATCAAATATAACTCCGAAGGACTTATGAAAATTGTAACACATCTACAGAGAAATAACTGATAGTATCTGAAAACAGATGGAAACACTTTTTAAATTTTTTTTCCTCTTTGACAATTCCTTGATCTGAAGTTTTGTTTTCTTTTTTTACTGTTTTCTCTCACAACCTAGCTAATGTGGGAATGTTTTCCATGGTCATTCATGTATAACTTATTTGAATTGCTTGAGTTCTTGTGGGTGGGGGGTGGGAATGGAGGGAGGAAGAGAAGTTGGAACACAAAGTTTTAAAAAATTGATGTTAAAATTTGTTTTTTACATATATTTTGGAAAAATAATATTATATTCAATACAGAAAAAATATATATAATTCATAGATTATAAGACCTAAAGCTTGTTGGGGGACAGAAGAGGGAGATGGGGACTTAGAGTTTATTTAGTTAAATTTCATTTCATCAATGAGCAAACTAAGGCACAGAGAATGCTCTCTCTAGAATTCCTTGAAAAGGGCTGAATTGTTCAACAAAATATAATAAAGATCTTGAGAAACAAACAAAAAAAACTATTTTTCTATGTATAAAATTCTCAACCAAACTTTGTCAATGTGATTACCATAGCAATTTATTAATAGTATGAATATATGAATGTTAATAAGTTTCAGAAACCTTATTGTCTTTAAAATAAGATTAATTATTTTAATACAATTTACTAACCATTAAGTTTTTATTTTGTGCATAGTATCATGCTAGGTTCTTGAAGAAATACAAAGTTTAGTAAGACACATTTCTATACCTTAGGAACTTTATATTTTAGAGGGAATGTAGTATGTACAGATAATTATGATACAAATCAATGTATGCTAAATGTATTAGAGGGATGCCATGTGAGGTCCACTAGAGAAGAATATTGCCATGAGAGGGAAAGCCTTCATAGAGGAGAGGCATTTAAGTTAAGTTTAGAAGATAAGCAGGTAGACAGTCAGTAATAATAACTGTGAATGTGAATGGGATGAACTCTGCTATAAAAACGGAAGCGAATTGCAGAGTGGATTAAAAACCAGAACCCTACAATATGCTGTTTACAAGAAACACATTTGAAGCAGAGAGATACACACAGAGTAAAGGTAAAAGGCTGGAGCAGAATATATTATGCCTCAGCTAAAGTAAAAAGGCAGGGGTAGCAATCCTTATCTCAGACAAAGTGCAGGCAAAAATAGATCTCATTAAAAGAGATAAGGAATTACATCTTACTTAAAGGTACTATAGATAATGAAGTAATATCAATATTGAATATGTATGCGCCAAGTGGTATAGCATCCAAGTTCTTAAAGGAGAAGTTATATAAGTTACAAGAGGAATTAGACAGTAACACTATACTAGTGGGGGATCTGAATCTCCCCCTCTCAGAATTAGATAAATCTAGCCAAAAAATAAATAAGAAAGAAGTGAAAGAGGTGAATAGATTACTAGAAAAGTTAGACATGATAGATGTCTGGAGAAAATTGAATGGGGATAGAAAGGAATATACCTTTTTCTCAGCAGTACCATGGCACATTTTCAAAATTGACCATGTATTAGGGCACAAAAACATCATAGTCAAATGTAGAAAGGCAGAAATAGTAAATGCATCCTTCTCAGATCATGATGCAATAAAATTACATGTAAGAAAGAGCCAGGGAAAAGTAGAATGAAAATCAATTGGAAACTAAATAATTTCATTCTAAAGAATGAATGGGCCAAACAAGAAATCATAGAAACAATCAATAACTTTATCCAAGAGAATGACAATAATGAGACAACATACCAAAATCTATGCGATGCAGCCAAAGCAGTGCTTAGGGGGAAATTTATAGCTCTAAATGCTTACATGAATAAGAAAGAGAAAGAGGAGATTAATGAATTGGGCATGCAACTTAAAAAGCTAGAAAAAGAACAAATTAGAAATCCCCAATTAGACACTAAATTAGAGATCCTGAAAATTAAAGGAGAAATCAATAAGATTGAAAGCAAAAAAACTATAGAATTAATCAATAAAATTAAGAGCTGGTTTTATGAAAAAACCAATAAAATAGATAAAATACTGGTTAATTTGATTAAAAAAAAGAAAGAAGAAAACCAAATTACCAGTATCAAAAATGAAAAGGGTGATGTTACCACCAATGAAGTGGAAATTAAAGCAATAATTAGGAAATATTTTGCCCAACTGTATGCCAATAAATTTGACAATCTAAATGAAATGGATGAATATTTACAAAAATACAAACTGCCCAGGTTAACTGAAGAGGAAATAAAATCCTTAAATAAACCCATATTAGAAAAAGAAATTGAACAAACTATTAATGAACTCCCTAAGAAAAAATCCCCAGGGCCAGATGGGTTTACGGGTGAATTTTACCAAACATTTAAAGAACAATTAATTCCAATATTATACAAATTATTTGGAAAAATAGGTGAAGAAGGAGTTCTACCAAATTCGTTTTATGACACAAATATGGTGGTGATACCAAAACCAGGCAAAGCAAAAACAGAGAAAGAAAATTATAGACCAATTTCCCTAATGAATATTGATGCTAAAATCTTAAATAAGATATTAGCAAGGAGGATTACAGCAAGTGATCACCAGGATAATACACTATGACCAGGTGGGATTTATACCAGGAATGCAGGGCTGGTTCAACATTAGGAAAACTATTAACATAATCAACCACATCAATCAGAAAAACCAACCAAAATCATATGATTATCTCAATAGATGCAGAGAAAGCTTTTGACAAAGTACAGCACCCATTCCTAATAAAACACTAGAGAGTTTAGGAATAGGGGGAGCTTTCCTTAGAATAATAAACAGTATCTATCTAAAGCCATCAGCAAGTATTATATGCAATGGAGATAAATTAGAGGCCTTCCCAATAAGATCAGGGGTGAAACAGGGATGTCCATTATCAGCCCTATTATTTAATATTGTCCTAGAAATGTTAGCTTTAGCAATCAGAGAAGAGAAAGGAATTAAAGGAATTAGAATAGGCAAGGAGGAAACAAAACTATCACTCTTTGCAGATGATATGATGGTATACTTAAGGAATCCTCGAGAATCAAGTCAAAAATTACTTGAAACAATTAACAACTTTAGCAAAGTAGCAGGATATAAAATAAATCCACATAAATCATCAGCATTTCTATACATGACCAACAAGTCCAGCAGCAAGAGATAGAAAGAGAAATTCCATTTAAAGTAACGGTAGGTAATATAAAATACCTGGGAGTCTACTTGCCAAGACAAACCCAGGAACTCTATGAACACAACTACCAAACACTCTTCACACAAATCAAATAAGATCTAAATAATTGGAAAGATATCAATTGCTCATGGATAGGCAGAGCTAATATAGTAAAAATGACAATACTGCCTAAATTAATTTACTTATTCAGTGCCATACCAATCAGGCTACCTAAAATTATTTTATACAGCTAGAAAAAATAATAACAAAATTCATCTGGAAAAACAAAAAATCAAGAATATCCAGGGAATAATGAAAAAAAATTCACAGGAAGGTGGGTTAGCGGTACCAAACCTGAGCTTTACTATAAAGTGGCAGTCATCAAACTATCTGGTACTGGCTAAAAAATAGAGTGGTAGATCAATGAATAGGCTAGGTTCAGGAAATGCAGTAGTAAATGACACTAGTAATGTAGTGTTTGATAAACCCAAAGACTCCAGCTTCTGGGATAGGAACTCAGTATTTGACAAAACTGCTGGGAAACTGAAGATAGTATGGCAGAAATTAGGCTTAGACCAACATCTTACACCTTATACTAAAATAAGGTCAAAATGGATACATGATTTAGACATAAGAGGTGATACCATAGGTAAATTAGGAGAGAAAGGAATAGTGTACCTATCAGATCTTTGGAAAGGAGAACAGTTTTTGACCAAACATGAGATAGAGTATATTATAAAATGCAAAGTGGATGATTTTGATTATATTAAATTAAAAAAATTTTTGTACAAACAGAAGCAATGCATCCAAATTAGAAGGGAGGCAGAAAGCTGGGAAACAATTTTTGAGGCCAGTGCTTCTGATAAAGGCCTCATCTCTAAAATATATAGGGAATTAAATCAAATTATAAGAATCCAAGTCATTCCCCAATTGAGAAATGGTCAAAGGATATGAACAGGCAGTTTTCTGATGAAGAACCAAAGCTATCTATTCCCATATGAAAAAATGCTCTAAATCTCTAATGATTAGAGAGATGCAGATTAAAACAACTCTGAGGTACCACCTGACACCTATCAGATTGGCTAAAATGACAAAAAGGAAGATAATAAATGTTGGAGAAGGCTGTGGGAAAATTGGAACACTAATGCATTGTTGGTGGAGCTGTGAGCTGATCCAACATTCTGGAGAGCAATTTGGAATTATGCCCAAAGGGCGATAAAGCTGTGCATACCCTTTGACCCAGCAATCCCACTTTTAGGTCTTTTGCCTAAAGAAATCATGGAAGGGGGAAAGGGACCCACATGTACAAAAATATTTATAGCTGCTCTTTATGTGGTAGCAAGGAATTGAAGTTGAGGGGGTGCCCATCAATTGGGGAATGACTGGACAAGTTGTGGTATATGAATACAATGGAATACTATTGTGCTGTAAGAAATGATGAGCAGGAAGAGTTCAGAGAAACCTGGAGGGTCTTTACGTGAGCTGATGATGAGTGAGATGAGCAGAACCAGAAGAACATTGTACACAGTATCATCAACATTGAGTGTTGACCTACTGTGATGGACTATATTCTTCTCACCAATGCAATGGTACAGAAGAGTTCCAGGGAACTCATGATAGAAGAGGATCTCCAAATCCAAGAAAAAAAAGAAAGAAAGAACTGTGGAGTATAGATGCTGATTGAACCATATTATTTTTGTTTTGGGTGCTGTTGTTTTTTTTTTTCTATTTGAGGTTTTGCATCACTGCTCTGATTCTTTCTCTTGTAACAGGATTAATGCAGAAATCGGATTAATGTTATTATGTGTATATATATGTGTGTGTATATATATATCTATATGTATATGTATAGAGATATATAGATATAACCTATATCAGATTACCTGCTGTCTAGGGGAGGGGGGAGGGAGGGGAGGGAGGGGAGGGAGGGAGAAAAATCTGAAATTGTAAAGCATGTATAACAAAAGTTGAGAACTATCTTTACATGTAACGGAAAAAATAAAATATCTCATAAAAAAAAAAGAATGAGGCTGTTTATTCTTGAATTATGTATGACACTTCAAAAATAAAAAATAAATATGGAGCCTATGTTTGTAGCACCTGGACTAATGTGAATGAATATAGTAGTAGAATAACATAAGCAAAAAACTTTTGCCAAAAAATCCAGATAATTTTAGCCAAAAGTATGTCTTTTTCTTAAGTTAACTGTGCAATTTACAATATGTCAAATATTTAAAGAATTAAAATATGGGCATGAAGAAAAAGTGATTTACTGGAGAAGTACAAAAAGTGTTTTGATATTTCTGAGGAAACTCATTTTAGGGAATTTATAGACAATATAGAGCAAGGGTCCTTTAAACTTTTTGTTTGTCAGAGAGACCTTTGGAAGTTTGGTGTATCATATGGGACTGTTTTCACAATAATGTTGTAAAAGCATTAAATAAACACATATTACAAAACAAAACAAAAAAAAGAAGATAAGCCGGCCATCTCTAATGTTGGGGGTTGAGGGAGGAAGGAAGGAAAAAAAAAGAAAAAAATTACATGATATTTTGTTGTATATTTGAAAGGAATAGCAAGTTTTGCATAGATATGTAGTTTCACTATACCATCAATCATCTTTCATATTGTGCTATACTATGGAAATGCTTGTTTCATTCCATAAATTAAAGATAGAATTAAAAAACATAAGGCTGGGCAGGCAAAAAAAAGTGGGGTGGGAATGGAAATGTAATTTCAGACATAGGAGTACCACATGTAAAGCTATGGAGGGAGAAAAGGACAGGATATGCTGGAGGACAAAGTTATGTTTGAATATAATGGAGAAGATATGAAGGGGAGTGCAGAAGGCTGTAAAGGTATATGTTGCTAGAATAGAAAGTACTTGAATGGCAAACAAAGAAATATTCATTTAATCCAAACCAAAAGAAGAGCAAATAGAAATATTAAATAATCCAATCACAGAGGAAAATAATGTATCATGCTGTTAAGGGCTAAAATTCTAGCTAAAACTGTCTAAAATATCTAATGAATGGTCGCCAATAAATTATAAGCTTTAGCAAGAGTTAGACTTTTAAGCATTTATTAAGGAGAATAAGAATTTGGTAAAGAGAGAGAGAAAGGCCTAGATTCCTATCTATTAAAGGGAGAGCACATTTCTAGCTCCCTTCTCCGCCAGCGTCCTCAGGAAGAGCCCCAGAGTCAGCGCCAGTCTCTTCCTTCCTCCTCCCACTAGTCCGCGTCACTTCCTCCCGCCAAAGGAAAGACTCCTGGTCTTGCCCTCAAAGACCTTCACTTCATGGGCAGAACTCTTCTACAGTAAGAATCCAGCAGGTGGCGTCATTCCAATCGTTACAATGCATAGAGGAACTATTGGAAGGGAATGGTTCTAATGAATTAGAATCCTGCCCAATGTTTGAAGAATAATTACTATGCATACTATAAAAGTATTCTAAAAAATTATAGAAAACACCTACCAGATTCAATTCATGAAGCAAATAATGTCCTAAGCAGAAGGATTTATAGAATGAAAATTTATAGTCCTAACATTATTGAATATTTTAAAAAACTTTTAAAATAAAATCATGTTAAGTAGACTGCAATGATCATCCCAAAAATCATTTATCAAAATCTAGTTGTATTTAGGGGCAGCTAGTTTGTGCAGTAGATAGAGCACCGGCCCTGGATTCAAGAGGACCTGAGTTCAAATCCGGCCTCAGACACTAACACTTACTAGCTGTGTGACCCTGGGCAAGTCACTTAACCCCAATTGCCCTCACCAAAAACAAAAACAAAATCTAGTTGTGTTATGCCAGGATGCAAGGATGTTGCAGCATTAGGAAAACAGTAAACATAATTAAACATATTAAAAACAAAGACATGTTGATAAGTACAGAAAAAAAAAACTTTTGATAAAGTACAATATTCATTTATGCTAAAAACCCTACAAAGTATAAACTCAGAGAAATCTTTTTAATATCAGGAAAAAATCTATCTAAAATCAAAAGCTAGCATCATATGCAATGGGGAAATATCTGACAGTTTCCTCATACATAGAAGAATAAAGCAAGAAAGTCCATTATCCCATGTTTATTTTATATAGTAATGTAAAAGCTAGCAATAGAATTGAGGGAAAGGGAAAAAATAAAAGATAATAACAAAGTTTTGAATAAGGGACAGTAGGCAAAAGATGGCATATTTGGTAGAGATAGTGAAATTAAAAGAGATTGAGGAGAAAATATAGCAAGCTTGGTTTAGGGCATGTTGAGTTTGGGGTGATGGTAAGATAACCAGATCCAATTTTGAGGCAGTTTAAGATGCATGTCTGGAGCTCAGAAGAATGCTCAGGGATAGAGATGTAGATTTTAGAGTCCATTTCCATAGATATGGATTTTGAATGAGATTGCTAAGAAAAGAGAACAAAAGACAAATGAAGAGGGTTAAGGTCAGAGCTAGTGAAGAATATTAACTTTAACAATTTGGAAGAAAATAGTGGAGGAGTTAGAGATAGAATGAGGGAGGGTTGGAACAAAGCTGTAGGTATTAGTTTTACCAAGGAATAATTCTACTTCAGCTTACAGTCTTTTATGAGATATAAAGATTGGAAGGGGTAATGATAATGAAAGATGTTTTGTAATGTGAAGGGAAGGAGGGTTTAGGGAACTATTTTTGGAATCTATATTTTTCCAGATAAGTAGGCAACTAAGTCATTTGTTTTAACTGTGACAGTAAAAGGTATCGTCAGAGCCTTAAGAAAAGAGAAAATGCTTTAAAGCTTTAAATGTGAGTAATAGGGAAAGAAGGCTTTCTGAACATCAGTGAAAATACAGTTTAAGGTTATGCATTTTATAAATTTGTAAGAGATGAGTCCACTCCATTTCTTGCCTTTCATTTATTAATTTTAGCTTACTCTCCTTAGAAGAGAAAAATCGTTTGATGAGTTACCCTTGCAATCAGAATTACAGGAGTTGTATATTGGCAGACTGTATATAAGGTAAGGGATTATGGGGTTGTCCTTAGTGAATATTAAAGTAGTAGATCATGGTGATAAGACTGAGTATTGAATGAATAAATGAATGAATGATGAACATTTATTAATTGTTTACTATGGTCTAAGCATTGTACTAAGTACATACATTTTAACAGGGGAGTAGTAGTCCGGGAAGGGTTATTTTGATCGACCACTAGGACATTATACTGACAGGACCTTTCCAAAGGTAGTTGTTGATTTAATAACATTTCTAAGGGGGTAAGAAAGGTATATAATTTAATGGCAAGTCAGGAAATGGTCAAAAATGAAGATGTAGCTACATGGACCTATGAAAGTCAGGGGTGAGTAGTTTATCTTTTCTAGGGCATGGTCTGTCACTCAACATGTATATGTTAAGCACTGCTGTATGCAGGCACATTGATGAGCACTAAGGACATAAATTCAAGTAAAAAGAAATACAATCCCTTCCCTCGCTGAGCTTACATTCTAATGGGAGAAATCAACAATATATAGGAGGCTCAGAAAAAAAAGAATGGACATGGAGGAGGGAAGTATTAGGGTCATGAGACTAGGTCTAAAGAATGAAGACTGACTGATCTTGACTTTTCCCCAAAAGAAATTCTGAGAAGAACTCACCAATAAGGAAAAAGCACTCCAAGAGGAATAGTAAGAAGATGAAGCATGGTGAAAAATGGGTAGTTTGGGTTCTTCCAAAATGGAGGTACCAGAAAGAATCCATTCATCTCTGGAGGTCCAGTGTTGAAAAATAGAGTGAAAGTGACAGCAGAGCAGAAAATGGCTGTGGGAAGTGGGGGAAGTTGTGTGAAGTCAGAGCAAAGGAAAATAAGAGAGATCAAGGGATAAAGAGTCACAGTGAGAGAAATGAACATGTTTCATGTTCATGAATAAGAGATACAAATGAAAAAGAGATGATGCTTAAAGAGTTAAATTTTCAAGTCTATGATCTTAAGTGCTTAGAAGCAGTTCCATGAAAGAGTCAAGTTTTAAGGCATTACTAAGACAAGATGACATGAAACCACATGCCTCGCCAAAACAATATTGATAGGCTTTTGATTCAGGGAGGAGCATGGGGGTCATTTAAAGTACTACACAATTTCCCCAATGCAAATCAAGCTGCTTTGCTTCTGTGCAGTGTCTCATCCAGCTCTCTATCTTTCTGTAGGGTCTGCCCAAGATACATACTTCTGACAGATGTGTTCTATGGGCTCTTTATCCAACCTTCATCTTCTCCAGAACTTAGGCTATATAACAAGTGGATTTTATTTTTGTTTCAAGGAAATAGGTGTAAGAATCCTTAAAAACCGCTATGTATTTTCCTTAAGGAATGGTCAAGATTGTCCCGATTGTTAACCCCATTCACCTTCTAATATTCAGTCTTTAACAGTGTAACTAGCTTCTTTGCTGTCTACAAATATGTTCATGTCCCCATTCAAAAAAACAAAACAAAATTTAAAAAACCCTCTCACTTGATCCAGCCACCCCAGCTATCTATCATGCTATATCTCTCTTTAACCCCTCACATAAATTCCTTTTGGAAATGAATCTAGACCAGGTGTCTCCACTTCCTCTCTCTTTCATTCTCTTCTAAACCCTCTGCTGTCTCATTTCCAACATCATCATTCCACTGAAATTGCCCTCTCTGAAGTAACCAGTGTCTCTTAAGTGACAAATCTAATGACCTTTTTCTAATCTTCATCTTTCTTGACATCTCTGTGGCATTTGGTGCTATCAGTCACCTTTCCCTAGATACACTTTTCTCTTAATTCTCTCTACTAATTCTCTTCCTACCTAACTGAACATTGCTTCTCAATTCCTTTGCTAAATCTCTGTCCATGTTACCCATGATAACCATAAGTATATCTCTTCCCTTGCCTCTATTCTTTTTTCCCCTCAGTGATCTAATCAACTCATGTAAGTAAAATATTCATCTCTATGGAGATAATCCCCAAATATGTATGTCTATCCCTTGCCTCTATGCTGAGATTCTTTATCACCATTTGCCTTTTAGACATCTTATATGAAGATATCTGATTTCATTAGTGTAGGCAGGGACTACCTCTACTAATGAGATCACGAGTTTTCCACATCTTAGTTAGAGATGGTCATTAGGGAATTACTATAGCAAAGTAATCTAACACTCAAGAGCCACTTTTCTGGTAATAAGGTCCTTCTGAACTTATCTACACTGATTCTGGGGCCTGTCCTTAAAACTAAAGCACACATTTTGCCTTTGGTAGGAGTCTGTCTTGCACCCTTTCTCCCTACCCCCTGCTAGTGCCATCCCTCTGAGATTACATTCCATCTACTCTGTATATCTTTTGTAAGTACCTATTTATCTGTTGTCTCTTGATTAGAATAGGTGCTCAGCACGTGCTAGCACATGTTTAGAGTTTTAAAAAATGCTTCTCGAGTAAACAAGTTTCATCTAATATATGAGAAACAAAGAGCGAATTTAACTTTATTTAATTGTTGTGCAATCTACAGAATCCCTTTAATGTTCTCTTATCAAAACTAAATGTCCTTTATTATTTTCTTATCGGGAGAGGAAAAGATCTGCCTGCAATATGCAGAATCCTGGAATGTTGTCTTTTGCAGAGCTTTGAAGCCCTATAATCCTTTCTATTTTTACTTTATGGGTTGAGTAGATTAAAGACACTTCTTCATTAAGTACCTTGAAGATAGTTATCTACAGAATTGACTTTGGGGTAAAAATATACAGGAGCAATTTGTAACCTGAAAAGAGACTAGAATTGAAGAGTAATACTTGAAAGAGAATAAGCTAAGAGAGGAAAATTCCTACCTTAGACAGGCATCAGTAGCAGATGGTGAGACCTACTGGGAAATAAATGTGAGGCTGGGGAAAGGGAGCCCTGTATTGTGGCAGATATAGGATCTGATACAGCAGAAATCTCTCTCTGGAAACTGAAGTTAAATTGCACATTAATGTTTTATAAACTCTTTTGTATAGAAGAGCTAAAAATTAATCAGAAAAGAAGGGAAGCTTTGGATGGTGAGATTTGTGTGGAAATTTCTCAGGATCTGCGGCAAGCAATGAGATATGCCACTAGAATTTGTAACATGTATAACTTGCAATAAAACCTTTTCATGCCATTTCCCAGGGACTACATTTTTTGATATCTTATTGCGAAGGAAGAAGAACAAATAAATAAGAGAAGAGGGAATGTTTGGAGTTGAAATCTGCAAACGCATAATACTGGAAATGTTAACTATTCATGATTTAAATACTGAGAAACTATAAATACTGAATTAATTTGAAATCAAAATTTCTTGAATATATTAAATATCATTTGTTTCTAAATAACATAAAACTTACTTATTCCTCTGGATGAAACCTGAAAATCTAACCCTGTTCCCAATGACCCTGCAAAAAATAAGTAATAATATTACTGTTGTTTGAGTATTTCAAAATTATCAGAATATTAAAATCATCAGAGTAGCAAACAGTGCACAGAGTTTTTAAAGTCTGTGTTTTATTTAATCCAATGACTCTTTACTGGGTGGTTAATATTTGCCTAAAAATATAGTAGAACTTTAGGAATACAGATTTCAATGTTTCAAAATATATCTGATTTCATTAGTGTAGGCAAGGACTTCCTCCATTAATGGTGATCACTGGCTTTCACATTATAGTAGGAAATGGGTCTTTTGGACTTACTATAGCAAAATAATTCAGCATCCTGGAGGCAATATTCTGGTAACAAGACAAGTTGAAATTTATTTATTCTGATTCCAAGAAGCATAAACTTTGCTAGTTCTTTCCTTTGAAATTTGGTTGGCCCAGGCAAGGTTTATATCTCACTTATAAAACAATACAGAAGCCAAGGTCACTTTCCAGAGTTTAAAGAATCAGAAAAATATTTGAGGTCGAAGGGTAAGAAATGTAAAAAGAAGAAAAAGGCATGAGTCAGCTAAATGCGTAGTTGGTAGAGCTATGAAACCTGGAGGTAGGAAACCCTGAGTTCAAATCTGACCTCAGATGCTGGCTATATGTCTGACCTGGGCAAGTCACTTAACATCTGCCTGCCTCAATTTTACAGTAAAATAAGGGTAAATAGCATTTTCCTTCCAGGACTGTTGTAAGCATCATGAGGAATAAATGTAAAGTACTTAGCAAAGATACAGGACATACAGTAGACTTTTAATAAATGTTATTCCTTCCCCCCACAATGGCCTTTCTGTCTAATAGTGATAATGTCGGCATGTATGTAATATGCACAGACTATGCAGTCTCAAAATGCAAAACTGTCATATATACCTATGGTATTTATGGCTTACCCCCACACCACACAGTCTCACCTCACATGTGTGTAAGCATATATATGTACAAAACACACAAACACACCTCTTAAATCCAAGAGATTTATTAAGTACATAATCTATGCTGAGCACTATGTTAAGTGGTAGGGATACAAGTACAAAGAATGAAATAATCCCTACTCTCCAATGCGCATATATGCACATCCAATTGCATTGCTTTCTAAGAATTTGAACAACCTTTTTATTCAATACATAACACTCTATTAAGCTGAATAAAATAATAATAGCTAAAATTTACTTTCAGGTTTACAATTTGGCATACACATATATGTACATACACAATACATACATACTTAGATACTATATACATACATACATACACACACACACACACACACACTTATCTGAGCCTTACAAAACCCTCTAGTCTAGGTACTATTACTATTCCCCTTTTTACAGATAAGAAACTGAGGCCGAGTGAGGTTAAGTGACTTGTCAAGTGTTGCAGCTAGTGATGGGAGGCACAGGTCAAACTTGGGACCAAGTGACTCTAAACCTACCCAGCACCCTGTCTACTTTTCAGGATGATAATGATATATAATAAATATAAACTCCTAATAACAAAGTACATGTTAGGGTTATATGACCTAATGAGACCAGCAATCAATAGATGGCAAGAAAAAAACAAACACCTCCTATTTGCTAACATACAATGGGGTTTTCTAAATAGAGATTTGTGAATTGAACTCTATATAATGGAAAAAACCAGTAAAGTTCCCTGGAGAATAGCATAACAAAATTACCTCCCCTCTCCTCATAGCAAACTGGTGAATGGCTCCTACTTCAGCAATACTGTTGACATTGATAGTTAAGTTTTCTGTATAAGATGCATTTGAATGATTTTAATATTTTTTTACAATGAAAGGTTAATTTGGAGGCTTAATTCAATTGCCTCTATATTATAAATAGTCACTCAGGTATGTAGGTTCTATAGCAAGTCATGTCCGGCCAGCAAAGAATATTTATAGAATTGTTTCATGTTACCATCATATGTTTTCTGTCCAACACTCCCTCTTTCCTTGCTGAAGTCTATGTGCAAAGGGTCCCAACTTAGGGCAAATTTCCCTCCCAACCCCAGGCAGTTTTCTGCCTTCCAATCTGCCCCCCACTTCCCACTTCTATGTGGCCCAGAGGTTCTGGCTCTTATTACAAAAACATATATCCACCAAGTACCTAACCTAAGACTTTGGCACGGATTTAGGAGATTTAAAATCTTTCCATGTTTCCTAAATCTCCCTTTGAGGGAGTTTCTCCTTTCTTAATGAGCCAGTTGTTTTCATTAACCACTAATTACTTTTCCTAAGCACAGGGTATGTGTGACAAAGAAGATGACATTACATGGGGAAAACATCTTACCGATAATTGAGAAATATTATACCAGCCAATAATTGCAGGCATTCTGGAGATTATTACTATAAGTTTGTGGAGAAATTAAAGCCTTGGTCCTGAAGTATTACTTTTATGGTGTGAGGCTTGAAGATCATTTTCAGTCACATTATTTAAAAAGACATCTCCAAGTAATGCATTACTCCCTCAATAAAACACAGTCGAGCTACACTAATTTATAAAGCCTCAGTAACAGTCTAATCACTGCACTGGGTTTTTGGTGAAGCAAAAGAAATAGCATCCAGGGCTCTTGTTCTGACCTTACTCTGTTACACACATCTCTGCTTGTCACTTGCTCTCTTTTACTAAGGGCATTTTCTACAGCTTGAAGACACTGTATGTAATATGACAATATCAAGGTCGTATACTGGTCCAGTTGTCCTTGGATTATTCCCTACATCCCGGCTCTGAAGGGGATGGGGAAAACAAGAAGCTGCTCCTTGGCTGTGGTTTCACAATCCTCCAGGAAACTTGTTCACCTCAAGAGGTTGTGAGAGTCATAAAATTCAAGAGACAGTCATTTAGGAACTATTGCCTGCTGATGACTGTGCTTGGGAAAACAAGCACAAAAACACAAAAGGCATGTAAATTGTGGACCCTGTTGAAGAGTCAGCACAATGTGGAGGACTTTAGAAATTAACTGAAGATATATTTACCTTCACCAGGGAACTCCTGTACTCAGTCAAAGGTCTTCATTGCTGATTCAGAGCTAAAAGTTTCTACTAGGTTCTGCTCCTCAGCAGTATGTTGTCAAACCATGCACTGATAGACTAATAAAAGCAGATTGAGAAAGACAGAGTTTTCTTTGAGAGTCAGGAGATGGAAAGAAACTGTTAAATATAGCATCAGGTTCCAGGCCAAGCCTCAGACCTACTAATTATATTTATTCATAGGGTTTAGGTTTGGAAGACACAATTTAATCTTAAGATGATGTCACTTTACATTTTCATAGTGCTTTCAACTTTTCAAAGAGTTCTTGGTAGAATTTTATTTGATCCCCTAAAACAACTCAATAAGTTAGGGTTCTCAATACTTATTCTCATTTTAAAATTTAAAAAATGAGAGGGTAGGTGACTTCTCAAGGTCATAAAAGTCTTTTCACTCTAAATCAAATATTCTTTCCACTAGTGTACTTTGTAAACCACCAAGCATACTAGAAAATGATCTGTTATTATTAAAATATGCTGAGAAGTGAAATCATTAACTGTACATACTTTCAAATAAAACATTTTTAAATGAAGATAGTAAGGGGCAAGACAAAGAAAGTAAGTAGACCAAATGTATATTTTTGATTCTTTAGAAACAGCTAACAATTTGAAACCTGTTACACTGTGTCTCTTGAGACTTTTTTTTTTTTACTGGACCTATGACTTCTTTGAGGTAGTAAACTCCCCAGTGAGAAAACACTCTCTTCCAATGAAGTCTTACTCTAATTTACAGTCTAAGTGCCTAAGACATTTAAAGGTTAAGTGACTTGTCAGGGTCACACAACTAGTATGCCTCAGAGATTGGATTTGAACCCAGTGCTTCCTAAATTTGAGGGCAGCTCTCTAGTCACTATATCAAACAGTCCTTACTTATGTACTTTTACATCAAATGGTCACATATGGCATACAAATGTAAATAATGCAATGATCACTGCTCTCATTGAAATTTTGTATTAATTTTTTAATTTAATTTGTAAAACAAAAATCATTTCCATAATATAGTAGAATAAAGAAATAAATATTGCATACAAAATTAGAAATCTAATAAAGTACAACTTCCAATTCCTTTTAAATATATAGTAAAGTTATCATGTAATTTTTTTTCCATTTTTTTTCCTTCCCTCCCCCCTACTGGCCAGTTCTAGAGGCCAACCCATTACAGACAAACAGACCACACACACACATGTGTATGTGTGTGTGTGTGTGTGTGTATCTATCTATCTATATGTATGTCAAATGAATTGATATTCTATGAAGGGAGAGAACATGCACATACAGAGAATGTCCCAAAATTTGGTGTAATTCTAAACTTTAATAGCAAATAATGAAATAATCACTACTCTCAGGGAGTTGATATTCTCTTAGGGGAGAGAACATGTACATACAGAAGATGCCCCAAAAATCTTGGTGTAATTTTAACTAATGACATAAAACTGCATCAAGACTTTTGGGACAGCCTGTATAACTATATAGAAAATAAATATAATCAGAATAAATACAAAATCAACAAAGTAATTAAGTAGTTAAAAAAAGGAAAAGTAGAAAGGGAGTAAGGGAAGTACTAGGAGTTTGAGAGATCAGGAAAGACTCCATGAACATGATGTCACTTGAAATAGATTTTTTAGGAAGGAAGGGATTCCTGTAATTAGCATCAGTTGTCTGGGGATGAGGAGGTAGTGCATTCCATGCATGGGGATAATAGGACCAAAGGCATGGAAATGGGAATCAGAGTATTTCATATCAAGAACAGAGAAAAGCTCATTTTGACTGGATTGTAGAGTCGAGAAAAACGAGCAGTATGCTATCTGATCAATGCCTAGAAAAATGGGTTGGAGCAGGTTGTGGAGGGATTTAAAACTAAACTGAAGGGTTTAAATTTTATAGTAGAGGCAATAGGGAGTCACTGCAGTTCACTGAGTAATGTGATCATGATTATATATACCGCTTAAAGAATATCATTTTGGCATCTCTGTGGAAAATGGCTTGGAGTAGAAAGAGATGACGAAGAGAGAAAAATCAAAATGCCATCGCAATATTCTGGGTGAGAAGCAATAAGGGCCTGATCAAAGATTGAGGTTCTCAGAGTACAGAAATGTGTGAGTAGAGAGAAAACATCTCCTAAGGATACATGTCAATATCCTAATGTAATGTTCAATTCCAAATATAACATACATATAACAACAACAAAAATCCCATATCAATTAGATCTACAAATGTTTATCATTAATTATTTGGGATCCTAAAAAAGAATTTTATTTTAATTATGTTACAGTTCAAGCAGTTCTTATATAATACCACATTTCATATATTTTAGGGCTCTAAACACGGCAGAAAACAATGGATATGGTGTAAGCTGGGGGTGGAGGGACCCTGTATGTCTTAATCCAAGCTATAAAAACAGAGATAGAATCTCCCTCTTAAATTAAAAAGAAGGAGAGAATGTTCTAGACCCAGGGGCACCATCACTAACAGCTTGATCTTCACTTTATTTCTAGGAATTATGGAAGCTAACACATCACTAGACCTCAGTGACTGGGGTAGTACACAGAAGTCAGGAGTTCACTTAATACATGTTTCCAGGCTGATGGGGAGCATTAAACATCTAACAATCAATTGAATGTGCTGAAGGTAAAATTTAATAGGAAGTGTAAGGTAAAAACTAATACTGGAAGCGTAGGTTGAAAGAATCAAATAGGCTTGTCCTTGTGAATATACCTAATTTCCCCAAGTTTTTCTTTCCTAAATCCCCAAGTTTCTCACTTTTTTTTGCACCGGCTGAAAATAAAGGACTTAAATGTTCCCCCAAAGGCAACTCAATTGCCTGCTTAGAAAAGCTGAATATCTATCTACTTCCTCAAGTCTAATCAAATCAAAAATGAAAATTACAAATGGGAATTATCTATAACCTTTGACTCTTCTAGCAATTAAAGTGTTGAATTTTGGATCTCCACTCCCTCTACTTTTTAATTCTCTATTACACAAAATACCTAATGCCATACAAGGAGAAAAGAAAGAAAGAAGGAAAGGAAAGAAGGAAGGAGAAGGAAAAGAAGGAAGGAAAGAGGAAAGAAGAAGGAAGGAAGGAAAAGAAAAAGGAAGGAATGAGAGAA
Organism: Dromiciops gliroides; assembly: GCF_019393635.1. Lineage (NCBI taxonomy): Eukaryota > Metazoa > Chordata > Mammalia > Microbiotheria > Microbiotheriidae > Dromiciops > Dromiciops gliroides. Next base: position 120,969,616 of record NC_057863.1, read on the forward strand.
AGAAAGAAGGAATGAAGAAAGGATGGAAAGAAGGAAGGCAAGAAGGAAAGAAAAAAGAAAGAAAAAAAATCTATAAATCAGCAATAGAAATTCACAAAGTCTGAAAACAATCATATATTTGGAAACTCTTACGGGACAACTATGTAGTAGTCTTTTCTGTGAAAAAATTTAATAAATTTACTAAGAAAACAATCAACCTTTTCATTTGGTTTTGTGAGGAAAAAATTTCTATAGCTTGTACTTTTTCAACTTGTTTCTTTTAGTCCCTGACTGCCTATATATGTTTAGAAACATCCTGAATGCAAATTTAAGAAAATATACAGTTCTCATGTAGAAGAAATACAGAAAGACTTTACCTCAGTGTAGGTAACAAATGTATTTGAGGTTCCACTTCTGAGGCTCCATTGGCTCTAGAATTGTAGTGGAGGAGGAACGTAGGCTGAATTGCCTTTAGGATATTAGATAGTTCATTTTTAGTGCCCCAGGCTTTTTTTTTTGCCTGAAACAAAGGCCTATTTATTAAACACCAATACTGTTCAGCTAATGTTATTTAACTGTTACTCACGGATTACTACTATCCCCACAAAAGATATGACTTTGAGGATCTCTTAGTGAGCTATAGGGAGATGTATGATGGATGTGGGCAGACAGCAACACATTATAAAGAGCAGTGGGGGTGAAGCATATTAATTGAAAATGTCTGTAGAAAATACCCAGAAAAAAAAGAAAGATGGTTCAGAATCATAACAAGAGTAAAGCATAACTGGTGGATAGCTTATTGGTCCTGTTGGGATTACATATGATGTAATAACAATGCGAAAAAGTCCCTGAATGTCAGGTAGATACCCAGTCTGAACTTGTAGGGGGAGGTGGATAGGACCAAGAGTCATATAAGTATACATGTGTTGTGGTCTACATCTTTGGAAGGAATACACAAATTGAAGAAATAATAAATCCATTTTTGGACTATTTTTTTGATAGATCAAAACATTCTTATATGTATAAAACATACCATCATAATGTGAATCAACTGAGAGAGAGAAGAGCCTCACTATAGACCATATAGAGAGATGGATGAGACACAGTTCCTAAAAGTTATGATGTTCTCTTGAGGAATTACTTCCTCAGTTAATAAAATTATATCCTCTATTACTTTGGTTATGGAAACTGATCGCAATTAGAATTTTTTGTCATGGATACTTGCTACAATAGAATATAATTCAGCAGAAAATCCAGTCATTTAAATTAAAAGTTAGAATTAGAAATATAAAGAGCTCCAGAGAAGAATTCCACAAGTAACAGGAAATCTAATTTAAAGTTAAAACAAGATATTCTGTTAGTAAGCATCATCAGAGTTCTTTAAGGTAGGGTGAGAGAGAAATTACAGGGGAATGATATTTTTTTTAATTAGAAAGTGGTCCAATTAGAAATTGGTTACAATAGAATTTGGGGAGAGATGTACATATACACCAAGGAAACTTTAAATAATTTACTGAACAAATTAAAAAATAAAATTCTATATTTCCTGGGGATCTGTTTTGAACTTCTCCCAATTTTGTCTGTGGAAGGTGGAGTCAGTACTCAGAGTCTTCTTTCAGATTCCTCAGGGCCACATCTACTGGAATGATTAGCATGTGCTAGAGGAATGTACCCAAAGAGGGGGTCATTAAAATGGGAGTAGGGTGAAGGTGGAAGGACTTCTTGAAGAAGGGAGCTTTTGAGCTGAGTTTGGTGTGGTGATTACTGATAAAGGTATTGCTATGCAAAAGGAACATAAGAATAGAACTCCAGAAACAGTTTTAATAGTTGTACATGGTATGTGGCAGCTAAGAAAACAATTGAACAAGCAGTCATACTGAATCCTAAGGCCTCTATGTTTCAATTCAAGAAACAATTTTGAAGTGGCTACTATGTAGGGGTAACTGTGCTAAATACTGGGGTTACAGTGACAAAAAAATTAAAACAAGGCCTACCCTTAAGGAGTTTTTATTCCAATTGGCACATATAAAAATGACTCAGATAAGTAAATACAAAATAATTAAGAGGGACAGAGTATACTTTGGGTAAAAGTTGGTATCTCAGCTGAGCCTTCAAGGAAGATTCAACAATGTTTATAAAATTATACAATTATACTTCAATTCTGTCAGTGAGTGTATTAAAAATACAACAGTGACTACTCTGCCTATAGGCCAGGTATGTTATACTTTGAAGCTATTGGAGACACACACTCACACAGAAAGAGAGTGAGAAAGACAGAAAGAGAAACAGAGAGATAAAGGGACAGAGACAAAGAGATAGAGAGACACAGAGAGACGGATACAGAAAGACAGACAGAGCCACAGATACAGCAACAGACAGGGATATAAAGAGACAGAAATACAGAGACAGAGACTGAAAGAGATAGGAGACAAAGAAATAGCATATCCCCACCATCTCCCACATGGATGTGTCCATCCTAGGTGATTTGAACAAGTGCAGCAAAAACCCTATTACAGAAGTTAAAAAAAAAAATGTCTTTGCCATTTTCTTTAACCCTCCTTCTTCTTGACCTCTCTTCCACCTTTGACACTGTTAATCACCCTCAACTCCTCGATATTCTTTTCTCTCCACCACTCTGCTGTTTTTCCTCCTGATTGTTCCTTCTCAGCCACCTTTGCTAGATCCTCATCCATGTCACACCCTCTAACCATAGGTGTCCCACAGGACTCTGTCCTGGGCTCTATTCTTTTTTCCCTTTAATCTATTTCACTTGGCCACCTCATCAGTTCCCATGGATTTAATTCTGCTGTCTAGGTTGATGATTCCTAAACTCATCTATCCTGTTGACATCCAGTCTTACCTCCAATTGCTTTTCAAATATTTCTAACTGGATGTCTTAAACTTAACATATCCAAAACAGAACTCATTATCTTTCTCCTAAAACCACCCCCGCTCCTAATTTCCCTATGACTGTCTAGGATACTACCATCCTCTCAGTCCCTAAGATTCCAACCTAGAAGTCATTCTGAATTCCTCACAGTCTCTCTCTCTCTCTCTCTCTCAAACATACACATACACACACACACACACACACACACACACACACATCCATATCCAATCTATTCCCAAGACCTGTCCATTTCATCTTTGCAACATCTTTCAAACATTCCCCTTCTCTCCTGTGATAGTACAACTACCCTGGAGCAGGCCCTTATCAGCTTGGATTATTGAAAGACGCTTGCTTCTGGTGGATCTGCCCTTTTCAAGTCTCTCTCCATTTTAATCCATCTTCTACTCTTCTGCTAAAGTGATTTTACAAAAGCACAACTCCAACCATATCATTTCCCTACTCCATAAACTCCAGTAACTCCCTATTGCCTCCAGGATCAAGTACAAAGTTGTTTGTTTGATGTTCAAACCCTTTCATAATCTAATTCCATCCTCTACCTTTCCAAGTCTTCTTATACTTTACTGGCATTCTCGATGTTCCTTGAGTATGATGTTCTATCTTCTTGGTTTTCTGGCTGTCCCATCTTCTAATGCTCTCCCTCCTCACCTATACCCTCACCTAGCTTCCTTCAAGTTCCTGTTAAAATCTTCCACAGAAAGTATTTCCTAATCTGTCTTACTTCTAGTGAGTTCCCTCCTTGAATTATTCCTATTTTTCCTGTTTGTATCTTATTTGTACATATTTGTTTACTTATTGTCTGTCCCATTAAGATTTGAATTCCTTGAGAATAGGGACAATCTTTTGCCTCTTTTTGTATCCCCAGAACTTACAGTGCGTGGCAAATAGTAGGCACTTAATAAATGTTTATTGACTGACTGAGATACTACTCTTCCTGCCATTAAATGGAAAAGTTGTTAGCCATTATAGGGATTACATTTTGCACACCAAGAATACACAAAATGTATTGTGTATTTCTATAGCTGCGAGGACTTGCTTTTAACTACATTAGCTTCTTCTCTGAATAGGGTGCATTGAGTAAAGGCTATTTCAGATAGAAGCAATCTTGGAACAACTCACTCTTCTGCTATTATTCATTTATATTTAATGTTCTCCAGATTATTTCACAGATGGACAAGATAACTGCTTTTTGTAGATAAATAAAAGTATCCAGATATAAGCTCATTTTATGTAGGCTCAATCAAATCCATAAGCCTGGGTTCCTAATCATGAATCACTGTAATAAACATTTCCATCTCCATAAATAAATCGATTTGTTTCAGACATTTTTTACCTCATCTTTGTTGACATATTGTTGGCTGAGTTACTGTGGCTATTGCCCATGGAGAACCTTTTGATTCTGCTCTTGGATCTTTACCACTTTATAGATTTCATTGAGAGACAAACCATTTTTGGTGACATGTAACAAATTCCATGGTGCTGTTGTCAGTTTCCTCTACTGTTTTTAGAATTGGGGCTCATTTGCCCCCAAAAATATTGTGTAAATTTGTAACCTGCTTATCAGGTGCTCTGAAAACATCTATCAATTCTCTTCTTTTTGTTGAGGCACTATTAACATGGGATTAAGCTTGGACTAGAGAGGAATCTAATAATGGGCTTTGCTTGTAATACAAGATATGCAATGCTACTTGGAATTAAGGATATTGTTGACAAAAAGCAATATGAAGTTCCTGAATCGAACAACTAATTAACTTTGTTTCCAATTTTGTCATGATGTAGTATTGGCACATAAAAAACCCCTCAATTTCATAAGGACTCATGACTTCACTTTTTACTTATCAGCATCATCTACATTTCTAGTAGGTGAGAGAAATGGTATTTCTCATTTGTGCTGATGAATCTTCCCTTTGAGGAATGTTAGAAAGAAAGGAGATCCATTTCTTCTACCATCCCCTATGGCAAGCTGACCATTGCAAGAGTTGTAACTAGAGCCAGTCTGCAACTCTGCTGCCCCATAATCTCTTTTTTTTTAAGTTAGGCAATTGGGGTTAAGTGACTTGCCCAGGGTCACACAGCTAGTAAGTATTAAGTCTCTGAGGCCAGATTTGAACTCAGGTACTCCTGATTCCAGGGCCGGAGCTCTATCCACTGCACCACCTAGCCACCCCCCCCCCATAATCTCTTAAAGTTATACGAAAAGATGTATCACACCAAACAAGGGGCTACCTAATGAGTGGCATTGCTAGAACCCAATTGACCAGAATTTCTGGGGGGTTGTCCTGTCCTCCACAGCTGCTAAGGTAGTTTAAGGAGAATATTAAAGCTTATGAGATCTTATAGGATTATGAGCTTATCCCAAAAATGAGCTTCCTGGAGCAAGATGGAAAAGTCAATCAAAGAAGTCCTAAAGTCATACAGACAAGTAAATAATTTGAGGAGGTTCTTAGAACCATGTAGTATAGGAATTATGACTACCTATTAAAATATGACTGTAAAGTATATTTTTCTGGGTCAATGTTATATCCAATTGATTATAAATCACAGTTTGGACTGTGATAATTTTATATGAGTATAGTTTGCTAGTTGACTTCATTAAGATATTTTGAGATCTGTATTTTGTTGTGTGACTATCCATGAGATAGAGCTTCTAATGTACAGTTCTACTACTGGGCCATTTTACTGGGTATTTGATAGATGCTAAATTTTGACAAAATATGCTGCACAATTTTGACCATCTCTGTGCATAATCTCCACTAATCACCAATCCATGTCCTTAAGGATCAGCCTTCTCTAATCATTTGGTCAAAGATATGATCCTGAATTGCCATCACAAACCATTCTGCTTCCAAAAGCAAATTTTCATGACCCAACCATTTGTTTGACCCTTCTTTGTTGACAAATTATTGGTTGAGTTCATGCAGATGGCACCCATGTCATGGAATCTTTTGATTCCATTTTTGTATCTTAGTCATTTCATGGACTCTGTTGTTAGATAAATCAATTTTGATTAATTTGACAAATATAATAGCACGTCCCCTTTATCAGCATTTACTAATTTGCTCCCAAAATATTTTGTAAGTTCTGAGCCATTTTTATCATGGGCTCTAAGAATGTATACTAATTATTCTCTTCCTTTTTGGCAGGCAAGTATTAATATTTTTCTAACTGCCTCAGGGGATTAGGCTCTGTGTTTCATTAATATTGTATGGGTTTTTGCAATGATTCTTTTCAAGTCTGTTATATTACAGTTTATAAAGTTCTGGAAGTATACAAGGCAAGTATTGTGTGCTATTAATTAATTGCTTTAAACAATTTCTTCCCATTTGAGAATCCCAGTAAGATTCAACATATAAAGTCACATCCTTTCTCTTACAATTATGTTCAACATGTCTTTCCTAGAAGAAACCAGGGTATTTGCAATCATGGCATTTGTCCATTGGTTTAATGTGAACTCTGGATACAATCTCATATCCTTCAGTCTCTCTCTTTCCTTGGCATAGATTAAGAATTTATACTTACAGAGTCTAAATGATATTTTGATATCATTGGGAAAATATTCCAGAAAATGAAGTAGTTCTTTAATGTGCATTTTTTAGAATTATGTATATTCATTTCATTTATATGCATTAGTAAGTTGGTCAGTCAATAGGCATTTATTAAGTATCAACTATGTAGCAGACACTGTGTTAAGTACTGAGGATATAAACAAAGGCATAAGACAATCCTTTCTCTCAAGAAGTTCAGTCTAACTGGGAACACAATATACAAAGATCTATGTACAAACCAGATAAAATATAAGCTGGAAATAATCAATAGAGGAAAGACTTTACAAAGGGTATTGAGAAGGCATACTAAGATGTTTTAGTTTAACTCCCCCAAACTTAGAAGCCAAATTTAGCTCTATTTAGGAGATATACTGTACTTAAAGCAATCTATCTTATACTCACCTTGAAATTGCTATGTTTTCTATCAATTATTCTTAACATAATTGGGGTGTTGGCATGTTTTTAGTAGAGAATAATTATACACATAGACATTAAATACCCTAGTATTCTCACCATGTTTGGATCTTTTTATATATTTTTTACAGTACAGTAATTATCCATGAGTGCAGAAATGAGTCAAAGGCTTTGTGATAATCAACAAAATATAAATCCTATGCCACTTTCATGTAGCTTATTCAATAGTTACCAAAATCAATAAGTTGTTCTTTATGCCTCCTGATAGGTCTTACACATGCTTTTTTTCCTCCTTAGACAATATACTTTTATCTTGTTAGTATTTATTCATTTATTTAGTGATGCCACTTGTGAATATTTTAAAGTAAAAAAGTAAAGTGAATGTCGTAAACTAAATAAACATATGATTGGCCTGTATTTGAATAGGGGTCATCAGTGTTCTCACCTTTTGGTAATAGACTAAGGAAGTTTGGAGCAGATCTATGTCTATAAGAAAGTGAGTACTAGTGATTCATGCACAGCCGCTTATGAGTATGGCTTTTATACAGCCCTGATGCTTTCTAGTTTTGCTAATAAGCTGGAGTAACTCTCTTGATATAATTATTCTGTCATTTATCATACTAGTGATGGTAGAAGTTTCTGTTTCTCATTTCACCCTATTTGCAATTCATTGTTTTGAACTTCTTATGACCATCTAGACTTCTAGAAATTTTCCATCCTCCTTCTTGAGAGATTCGCTCCTGCCTCTGATTTCTTTCCATGTCAAATCTCAGAAGAAAAGTTTTTGACAGATTTTGAATTGTTTATATTGTTATTTTCTCTGTGTGGACTCCCTGCACTGCCTTAACCTTTTGACTTCTGCTTTCAATGGCTGATTATAGGAATTTAGAATTTCTGACATCCCTTCATATTCAGGATTACTTTATCATATTTCTGTTGTCTGCCTTGAATCGGACAGTGTGGCACTCAAGTTTCCTACCTCATATATAATCTAGCAATTATTGTAATCTTCCAGTGCCTTTCTACATATTTTAATAGCTCTCTCAAGTAAATTATTCAATGATGATGTTTGATGCATGTCCTTTAGGGTATTCTTTGCCAGTTCCACCTTCTCTAACTTATTTCCAACTATGGTAGCAGCAGCCACATGTACTGGTTTTTTTAGGTCCCCAAAAGTTTTTGTATTTTCTGTCAAATAACATATGAGAATATATTCCTTTATGAGGGCAATTACCAAATCCTAGTTTTGTTTTCAATTACTTGGAGTTACTCTGTTTGGCTAAAACAGGTATGAACGTCAATCTTTGATCACAAGTTACGTGCTAGAAATTCTAAATCAGATATCTTTTCTTGAACTCAACATATCCCATAGAGAACTTGCTGTCTTTTTCCTGAAACAGTTCTCTCTTCTGAACTTGCCTATTACTGTCCAAGTGACCACCATTATTCTGGTTACCCCAATTTCCAATATCTTTCATTTTCCACTCTTCTCTCTTGTTCATCCTACTTATCCAATCAATTGCCAAATCTTGTAATCTTTCTCTACAATATCTTTCATCTTTGTGCTTCTCTTCACTCACAAAGGTAATACCACTTCATCACATCTTTCCTAGATTATTTCGATGTTTTCTTTTGATTTGTATACCCAGAATGTAGCACAGTTCCAGGTATACAGAAAGAACTTAAATACTTGTGGATTGCTAATTCGATGCTAGTTGAATTATTGCCATCTAAATCAAAGCTGGCTTGGCAGAATTCTAAAATATATGTACTCTTCCCTTTTTCACAACCATTTGAGATATTGCTGCCATTTTGTCATTTGTTTTGTTATTAGGTATAATGTTTGGAATTTCTGTAACTTTAACTTCATCTGTTAGTTAATATAATCTCTGATAATATTAATTATTATAACCTATTTCACATAATCTGGGATAAAAGATGAAGGGTTTTTTTTATGATTTCCCCAAATTTGTGTTTTGCCCATTATATTGATTGTTGCTATTTGCCCAGTTATATTTCCACTAGATGAGTTGTTAATCTTCTGATTTTTTTTTAATGTATCTTGACTCCTTGTGGCACTACAAAAAGAAGGACTATCACTTGCCCAATTGTCCTTTGTCAAGTCATCAATAGTTTCAGGTAGCATTAGCCTGCACCCCTATGCAACACTACTTTAGATTAATAGGAGCAGTTTCATCACACTAGTCAGGGTACTAATCCAATCATTGGTATTGTCAGAGCCCAGTTGAAAAGGGTTTCAGGTTTTCTGAGACATATTTATGGCTTCCATAAGATATCTTAGAGCACAAGAGTCCCAACTGTAAATAATGTTATTTGGCATTCTCTCTTTTAACAATTTAAAATAAATCCCACCCTCCCATCCCCAAGAACTCAAGCAATTCAATATAAATTATACATGAGTAGTCATGGAAATTATCTCCACATTAGTTAGGTTGTGAGAGAAAATAGTTAAAAACAAAATTTCAAATTAAGGAATTGTCAAAAAAAAATTATGTTTCAATCTGTTTTCAAATACCATCAATTCTTTCTCTATAGATAGATTGCAATTTTCATAAGTTCTTCAGAGTTATATTGGATCATTGTCTTGCTGAAAATAACCACATGCTTCCCAGCAGATCATCTTACACTATTGCTGTTATTTTGTATACAGTACATTTCACTCTGCTTCAGTTCATGTAGGTCTTTCCAGGTTTTTCTGATAGCATCCTGTTCATCATAACTTTTATATAGTACCTTAAACTTGACAAAGAATTTTCTTCATAATAGCCTAGCAATGTAGGTACCATATGTTTTGTCATTATAATCAATCATCATAACTATTTCCCTCTATCCTATTCCCCTCACATGATATTTACTCTATTTTATATCTTCTTTTACCCTCTTCCTCCTCAAAAGTGTTTTGCTTCTGACTACCCCCTCCCCTGCCCTGCTCTCCCTTCTTTCACCCTGCCCTCATTATCCTCTTCCCCTCATACTTTCCTTCAGGGTTAGATAGATTACTCCTCCCAATTGGGTGTGTATGTTCTTCCCTCCTTGAGCCAACTCTGATGAGATTAAGGTCTTTGAGCTAATTCTGTGTTCTAAATTTTCTTCTTCCCTCCCTCCTCAAACCTCCCTATGAAATCAAGCAATTCAATATGTCATACATGTGCAATTATGCAGAACATCTTCACCTTCCTTGAAAGTATTTTGCTTTTTACTGCTCTCTCCCCCAATCTGCCCTTCCTTCCTTCTCCTCTCCCCCCCCCCCACTTATCTCCTTGCCCTCCCACTTTCTCTCAGGGCAAAATATATTACTATACCCACTTGAGTATGTATGTTATTCCCTCTTTGAGCCAATTCT